>NW_028301564.1:18117500-18320000 GCF_042242905.1 Orbicella faveolata
AAAACAAGACCATAACTACATAATTTTTAAACGTTCAATTTTAATTTACATGTCATGCACTATATATGCTTAACAATGTTATTTGTGACTTCATTCAAATTTATTATTTCGGTATCTTTTCATCATGGCCAAGACTGCTGGTGGTTTAATAAGCTTTTATTCGTCCTTAGCGTCACTCAGCGTTCAGTTCTACAGCCCATACGTTCAGCAGCATCACACAATCGGCGCTTGGCTCGAAGAGCATTGTCGTCTCTGTCCTACAAGGGGAAAAGGGTGCGAAATATATGAAAGCAATTGATATTGTTTTCGCTCTCTAGCTTTGAGGAAAGCGGTCAAAAAATCAAATTGAAAAACTATACAAAATGGCAGCTCTCAGTATTGAGCGAAATGTAAAAAACAAAAGAAACAAAAAAAAAAAAAAAAAAGAAAAACTATTTATAGGTTCTTACCATTAACATTTTTTTTTCATGGCACGATTTCTTCCCATCCGGGCAAGTAACAGAGGGTCCGTTTCCAAAAGCATCAGATTTGGTTACAAATGGTGCCAACACGAGAAGAGTGCAGGCTAAGTACGTAATCAACTTGGCAGCCATTTTTGCCATGTTTTGCCTTTCTTCTGAGGTAATTTGACTTTACTCCTGCCCTTCTTCTAGGTTGTGATGATACTGTAATAAACGGTTCAGGTTAAATAGGCAACTCTTATTAAAGATTGGACGAATTTACATGTTGTTGAGACTTTGAAATGACGTTGCAGAACAAAGCTGAATAGAACGCGGTTATAATATTGTTATATTGTTTTCTTATTATGACTTTGTCGGGCATTGTGGCGCATTTTGCGGTCTAAAATGGAGAATTTTGCGGGCTAAAATGTATTTTAGCCCGCTGACAGTTTAGTAATTGTGCAATTAATTTCAACACTTTTTAAGGCTTATAGAACTTTCCTTTCACGTCTTTTACAATTGTAGAAAACTCAAATGGCAAGACTTTGCAATTTATAGTCAGCTTAGCTTGATATATTGTGTATTTTTATTGAGGGTAAATAAAAGCAGTTCAACTTGTAATCGCTCGCGTGATTGTTCAAATTGTTTTGTTGTACTTCTTTTCACTTTTTATTTTCTCAATGCCCTTCAAAGTGATAATAATAGTAATACAGTTTATATTCTCGGGCATAAATATGTTTTGGGCCTTTCTCAGGCAAAATACATGGCAGGCAATCCTAAAGCTCTCTTTCACTCACTGTTAAGAGTTTTTTCTCTGGTTAAAATTATAGGCCTTTCCATTGCGTAGTATTGTAATATTCATTTATATGAAGGTGATGTTTGTTGTAATTTAAAAGGGTCGGGATAAAATGAGTCTGAGTCGACATCATGATAGATTTCGACCTCAGGTCAGTCTAAATTCCAATTGTCAGCAGAGAAACCTACGCGTAAATTAAAAGCTCTCTTTTAGTTCTTCACACAACAGAACCTTTACTTTTCTATCAGCAAATATTTGTTGAGAGCTATATTTGAAATGAATTCGTATCATGGATATGTTTAAACTAACATTTACGTTATTGGCTTAAGGCTGGTAGGCTGAGCAAGAGTAGCGTTAGGATATAAATTCGGTGATAGATTCCGATGAACGAAATATGAAAACCCGAACATTAAAACTAAGTTTAGACAATGAGACAAAATTTGTTTTTCGAGGAAGGCAAACATTATTACATTCAGATTAACCTATCTCTTTCATAATGACTCAATTTCACGTCGGCGTTGTTTCAGAAAGCTTTATAGCTAAAATGAACCTGTAGTTAAATAGCTAATTTAAGTATTTTGTTGGAGAAAAACCATTAAACATAGCTTAGTCTACCGGTGTCCGTAAGCAATTAAAGGAAAATTACTGCTTGTTGCTGAAGCAACAGCGGTAATAAGAAATAATGTATTTTTAGTTTACTTTCAGTTAAGGTGATTCCCTAGTAAAAGAAACCGCCATAGATTTCCGATGAAACTTGGTATGCTGTTGCTACAGGTCGAGGAGATATTAAAAACGTAGTAAAAAGAGGGGGTCACTGTGCTTGTTCTCACGCCACAATGCTGACAAATACGGTTATTTAGGCGACTTTTGGTAATTTCCGTGCGGAATAAATAAGCTCGATTATCTTTCAATGCAGCGTGTTATGTCACGGAGAGTTTGAGTTTCTTTGATTGTTTATTCATACCCTGCATTTTTTTATCCTTTCAAAGGAAACATAATTTGGACATGCGTTGTTAGGCCCGTTCAGTGTCTCCATCTGTAGTATTTATTTCATTTGCCAAAAAAGTAACCATAGATTTTTGCTAATGTTTTTCTCAGTTATTGAGGATATTGTTCTCATTAAAATTAGGAAATAAAAAGTGGGGGTCACCTTGCTCCTTTTAAGAGAGAAAGAGCATTTATTTCGCTATCGAGTTTAGTTTGAGGGAAATCTCTTACGTTTTGTACGGGCACGCGCTCATGTGTGCGCGCTAATGACGCAAAAATCGTGCGCAGTAGGGATGCGCAATGCATTAACCATAAATTTAAACTTATGCGCACTGTAAAGTTCACAACTGAAAGTTTTATCTTCATCGGCTTGGTTTATTTTTGATAATGACTCATAGCTCTAAGACCATTAGACAAAACTGAATTGAAAAGAAAGCCAAGAAGTATGCATAGAGGATCCTTGTGGTCGATAGCAAAATACACCAAAAGTTCATGGCAGGCAATCCTAAAGCTCTCTTTCACTCACTGTTAAGAAATTTTTCTGTGGTTAAAACTATAGGCATTTCTATTAAGTAGTCGGTTGTAATATTGATTTATATGAAGGTAAGGTTTGTTGTAAGACAGGGAGATGACAACGGAGTAATGAAGATTATTAACACCTTGTGGTTAGCCTCCTACTTCGGGCTTCCTCAGGTCACAACTCTAGTTTTAGCATTGGGTTCCATATGACCTATCAGAATCATGTAAATTTTTTGGAATAGTTTCAATAGATGTCTGCACATGTCAGAATTGCTAACTGACTATTGCCTAAAAATTTACAAAATTATGTTTTCCCCAACTTATTCAGGACATAACAAATATGTCAAAGCGTTTTAACGGAGATATATCACCTAAAAGAAAAAATATATATTCAGTCATTTTCCACGCCTTGCAATTAAGAAAACACGGCTTTTAAAAGAACATATGTTTCAGCTGACATTTTTTTATGCTGTCTGAACGATTTATTGTAGTACAATTTACTTATTATTCAGTTTAATCGGAGTGCCTGTGAACTCTCCCGCTTTTGATAGCCTAAGACCAAATATTTAGCTGCAAAATAGCAAGTTACTTTGCTAATCTAGAAATGTGTATTACATCGGTAAAAAAGAATATCAAGGGTTCCGCAGTTTCTTGTGCTTTGTTAGGAAACCCATATGCGTGGTATATTTTATGCTAGAAGTACAATTTGAGTAAGAAATTTTAAATTAGCGGTACATGGTAAGTGATGTCGTGTAAATGTTTAGTACAAAATCAAGTGGTTCAGGAGGTAGATTGCAGGCTGTGGGTTGTATGTACTTGAAAGGAAGGTTCTGCTTCTATGACCATTGATTGTAGTAAGGTTTAAACATCCTGAAAAATGGGAAAAGAGCAAACAAGCAAACAAACACCTTCGTTGTCATTATTTTCGTTGAACACGTTTAGTTTGGTAGTCAGTCGGCTCTTACGTAGACTTCTTTCAAATCCTAACTCAGGAAAAAAAAACAAAACAAAACAAAAAACAGCGACAGCAGTAATAGGAACGTTGTCGCAAATGCTCAGATCACTCTGAACGAAAAATACTTAATGTAGTTGGAAAGGTGGGCGATGTCTTAGGTGTTAATGTTATGCTTTCTCAGTTCGAATGAACCAATGAGCTGATTATCTTAGCTTAACCATGTCCGTTACGCCAAAAAGCCTGATCTATTCAATAAGAAATCACGTCAATCATTAGCAAACATAAAGCACTATTTGTGAGGTTCGATTACTTAATCGCTGGCTATCGCGTTATTTCAGCGATTATAACAGAGCCTGTATGCTTGTCGTGTTTACATGTATGTCTACGTGCCGAAGACTGAATATCTTAAATTTAAGGCATTATAGCAACGCTGAAAAGTGCCACTGAGAGAAATAAACCGATGCGAAACCGATTTCTCAGATCGAGTCACTTGACATGCATGCTTTGAATCTGCCTTTCTTTATCGTTTCTGTTACTGCAGCCAGTTATTTGCGCTCAAATTTCTCGTTTACTCAGTTAATCATTTCATCTGATATTTTAGGCTGAAAAAATGTGACTATAAGTCTTTTACACGTCAAGTTCATGACTATCTAAAGCTAAACTGACCCATGTACATCAACCAATTCGGATGATTTTTATTATCTTTCATCCTAGGACATTCAGCCTTGAAAGATCCTGCTTGCCAAAGAGCTGAAAAAACATAATTTCCTTTCTTTGCACCCAGGAAAAGATATCTTGACACTTGCATCTGATAACAATAAGTGGACAAAATTGAAATGCGGATGTGACTTGATCTTGTCGAAAAGAATGGAAATTGCGTTTTTGTATCTATTAATACAGCGACTACGTGCTTCCATTAAATTGACATAAAGTGCTTGTTTAAAGGATGATATAGATTAAATCCGTTTGCAGAATTCGTTTCCGTTTAACACCTCGACCAAGAGTCGATAGGCGATTGTCTCGCCGCGGAAAATATCCTACAGTGGACAGAAACTTCGTCAGCGAAAGAGCATTTTTTTTAACATGAATTTTTAATAGATTCTAACCAAACCGTATGCCGGTTTCTTTTCCCATACACAAAGAAATCAGGAAGCACTACAACCCACATATATACAGCTGAGAAACATTCGAAATAAATTAAGTGACTCGTTAAGGAAAGGTTCATCAGGTTTTTGTTACTTTAAAATGAAATATGAATACCTTATAATAAAATGAATGGTAAAATTTGGTCTATGATGTCAACTGGAACAGAAAAGAGAAACTTGTAAATAAGTTAAAATGCAAATTCTAATTGACGCTTTTAATGGATTACAAGAGTTTGAACTTATTTACTTTGCTCTTATTTCCCTGACAAGCTGGGATACTGTGCTTTTCGTAAGTTTCTTTGTCGTAAGTTCAGTATTTGCGTTGATTGTAACAACTTCTTCCTCGACTGTCATCCTGTTCTCATTTAGCATTTGCCGAAAGCTTTCACTTTTTCACATTCACAAAGTAAATTAATACCAAGTTCACAGCTATTAGTCCTTTGTTAAATGTTTTCTTTGAGGTCAGGGCGAAAGTAGCGCTTTAATCGCTCCAGTTTCTGATGGATTCATTGAAACATCAGCGAACAAAAGACTCTTAAACAGCGACGAAAAGGCAAATAATCCTTCTGCAGGGTCACCGGATACGCCATAACCTACATAAATGGACGATCAACTAAACGTAGTTCCAACAAGCTTTGTTTTACTGCCACCTCAATGGCGTCTACTTCTTCGTTAAAGTTATTTATCACCTATCTTTTGCTCTTTAACATTTTCTCGGATGGATTAGCCTTTTTAAATGACGGAAACGATGTAGATACTTACGAAGCAGCAGATATAACCACGACTGAGTATCCAGATGTAGACATGCACGAAGGTGGGAAAGTTATTTAATGATTTACTATAACGATAGTTAAAACTGCTTTCAAAATAGTATTACACGTAGGCAAAAATTGAAGAAAAAAAATTCTCAGTAATAATGCTTGGCTGAAAATAACCATGTAAAAGAGAAAGAAAAAAGGAAGAGACGGAACAAACTGTAATCTTACGACAGTCGAAGATATTTCATTTAAAGGTCCTCAAATCTAGTCCGGTCTTTTTCTAACAAAAGGACACCATTTCCTTTCTCTTTTTTCTAAAGGAAATTGACATTCATTCAGTTTCCAAGACGAATTTCGTTCTAGTACCGTGCTTCAGACACAAATTAGCCTTAGTGTTTTTTAAAACAATTCAACAATGAAATCGAATTTTTTTTTACGTAAGATCTGATTGAACCAACCTGGTTTCGCTTTTGTATGTTGGTATATCAAGAAAGGTTTAAAACGAAACTAAAAGCTAGTTTGGAATCTTACTTTAACAAAAGCTTGAAAACAACTAAACGTAATTTCGAGTAGAAACTTCAGATATCGATTACAAATGTTTTACTTGGCTTTTGAAAGCCAAGCATGGCCAAGTTTCGAAAACAGTGGCCGCGAAATATTATGTAATAACTTGCTCTCCTCAACTTTTAAAGGTAGCTATCCGCAAGATTACATCCGCGAAAAGAGGTAAAGTGGATTTGAGTTTTACAATTTTTCATTCGTATTACTTGCAGGTGAAATGATCAAACAAGTCCATAATCCTTTATTCTCCGCGCCCGAGACATTCAGCAAGAAAGGAAACGTTGGAATTATTCAGCCTCCTTGCGAGAGATTCGGCTGCGGTAAACGAGAAATCTATGCTCATAAAAAGGCGTTTCCTAAAGGTTTCTTTACATCTAAGATTCGTCAACTGCAACTGAAAAGAGCACAGACATGGGTTGGTCCTCCATCATGTGGTAGATATGGTTGTGGAAAGAGAAAGTGAAGGCTACCAAACGATTTCAAGTTTATCAGTGTTACTGAGAAGGTTAGTTTGTGTTTGATTTATTCAACATTTAGTTTTCGTACAAATTCGATCAAACTCCATCTGGTTGTCTTTAATTTGTGAGAGTACATGTTAGAAATTTTGAATGAAAAGTTAATTTAACATGCTATCGATAATATCACAATGTCATCGGAATTTCGCCTATTATCATTTCTCCTTATGCGCTAAAGCTAAAATATAATTATGTGAGGAAGTTTAAGTAATAGGCGTTATGGTTTACGCTGTTATTTCGTTTTGCAAAGCACAACTTAAATAGTAACAGTGCGTGAACCAAACAAGGACTTGTGAGACGTAAATGACAAAACAAGCTGAGTCCGTGAAATAACACGAAATATCAATCCTATGAAATATTTGCTTCATCTTTTTCTTTTCAGCACTCTCTCGATTAAATCATTACGAGCAAAAATAGCTGATTTGTTTGTTTGTTTGTTTGTTTTTTGTTTTTGCTATAATTCAGACTGATAACCTGTTTGGAAGAATACACTGGGTGACGCAATGTACCTGATTGTAAATCTAACACCGTCATTTCGTCTGAAAACAGTTAAATTAATCCTTTCTCCCGTCTTTACACCTTCGGAAATAACTATATAATTCTGAAGTTTAATCCGTCGCACTTAGCTGCCTTTGTAATTACTGTACGGTTTCTCGAGTTTGCTTTCATAATGGCTCTTTTTGCTAGCATTGTGTTTGCCTTCGGGAAATTATTCCCATCTAGCTGCAGGGCTTGATGTTGAGAGAGCGATTTGAGCTTTATTTCCCTCATTTCATGTAGCACGTTCCGTTGAAGCGGCGGGAATATATTTGTATCGCAGGGTTCAGATAAATATCGCCGCACACTTCTCGTGTTTATTTAATGATGTTGTGCAGCCAATCAAATTGCGAGTTTTCCAAGTTCAAGCGCATCGTAAGTGAGCGCAGCCAGCAATGAACAGTTATCATGGTACCAATACGCAAGTAAATAAATCATTACACGGATTCGGTCAACGTGTTTACATGCTTGTTGCCTCACAATCCAGACCACGTGATGATTCATTTGGGAGGGTATAATTGTGCAATTTGCTACGCGCAACTGATTGCATGGGAGTATGTACAAACGCAGCAATTGTAACCTCCCAAATGAATCATCACATGATCTGAATTGAGTGGCAACAAGGATGTAAACACGTTAGCAGAATCCGTCTATTAGGGCTGCAAGCAAAAACCGTCGTCTGTGGCGAATGCTTCAGTTTTCGTTTTTTACTTATAGCCGATTTTCATTGCAGGCAATTTAAAATTCAAGTTACTCAACCTCCCCATCCTTCCTTAGCACGCCGATAAGGATCTAATCAACAAAAAACTGCAAACTTAAAACAAGAAGGAAAACAAACAAACAAACAAAAACAACAACATCAACAACAGCAACAGATAAACAGGGTGGGCTGGTTGATGATAATGCATGTATTTCGATCTTACAACTACTTCCGCTTCATTTCTAGGTTCCAGAAGTTAAATGCCAACAAGAGATAGAAGAAAGTTCATAGCAAAAAGAAAAGCAAGTAAATGGAAAGTTAGAAAAATTAAGGAAACAGATAAATAATGTATTACTTAGATAAATAAAAACGCGGCATTAAAATGTATTCTGTTTTATATATTTTCTGTTGTCATGGCATCCTTGAAGGTGAAATATGGCCTTAGTTTTCTTAAGGTAACAAAACGCCTGTATTGTGTTTGTCCGATCATTAAGATTTCAATGGAATATACCCATTAGTGTTCAAAATTAAGGTCGCTTCGCCATCTATCTATTGGCAATGTTATAAAATGATTAATTTATCATTGCTTTTAGCCGTACATCGTCGAGTTGTGATGTACTTGGGAAGTTTAGAAAGCAGTCAAGAACCTAGAATTTCTTTCGACTGCACCAAAATCAAATTTAACGTTTCTTTCGTGCTCCCCAAATTTCATAAGTGAAGCACACTAAAATATGAATCAGTTGCCTTCTTATGTTTTTGACTAGCTCGATCATCTCAGCATCACAGCTGCGCTCTCAAAAACTACAGCCAAAGTATTTTACGTTCTACGAAAATCAGGAACCTGCTCCGAAATGATCCCCGAATTTGTTCAACTGGGTCTAAAACGATATCCAAGTAAGTTTAGCCGGAATATCTTTAAGTTACTTCGGAATACAGAAAATCAAGAGAGTTCTGTGTCAGGCATAGGCGTACGGGCACCTTCGGACTTGGGAGGGTGGTGACCTTCTTGCCCGAAAAAATTACTCAATGCCCGAATGTGTGAGTGTTGAAATCGGGATGCAAACAAACTCAAAATGCGTGACAAACATAAACGTTCACAAAGATAGTTGAATTGAAAGCTTGCATACTCAATGACCTCTATCAACAGCCCCAATCTAGTAAGATCTAAAACTTAATCTTATTAAAAGAAAAAGTTCTTTCAGCGATCGGCTGATAAGCAACAGTGACATTTGTGTTTGAAGATGGACCGTTTGGACGTGTTACAGAAGCAATCATGTATTCGAGACGAAAGTCTTTAAAAGGAAAGGCCGAAAACGCTATCCCGCTGACTACCGCGGCGTTTTCGGTGCGCCTACGATACATAAGAGCAGCTGCAGATACAAATGGTACACTTTATACGGTACGGTACGATTACACGGTACGCACACGGTAGTGCTTCAGGTTCCAACTCACTGAAGTAACCACTGAACGGCCTACAGACACCCATTCGGGCGTCTAATCACACAGAGCTTCATAAAAAGTAGAAACTTTTTTTGCGAGTTTTGGAAATCACATCAACAGCATTATTTTGTAATGTTTTCTCTTAAGTGTCGTTGCCCGAATCATTGAACGATATTTTAAAAATTGTAATTGCCTTTTTCATTTTGTGGATGGAATAAAACAGGCAATTAACTTTCGTTTCTTTGTAAGGCTACCGCGTAAATCAATTTGTAAGTTTAGCCGAAAAAACTCGTCTTATCTCTTTCAGCAATTTCAGCTGCGTTTTTATGCAGTTGACAAACTGGGCTGGATAGCACGGATTGTACCGTTTAATTTAAGTCAGCTCAAAATTGATTTGAGCAACGTTACGGTTATTGAAGATATATATTTTTTTAATTTTTAGAAAACCAAACACAATGTTTGTTTTAAAAATGTAAAATTACAAAACGCAGTCTGTCTCGTCAAGGTCTTAAGTTAGCACTCAGACCTGAGGCTCGGTTAGTTCAATATTTTCCTTTTATATTGCGGTGCCTTAGTCTTCTGTAAGCGTATGTCTTAGTGTTAATTTGACCTGACACCTGTCTTACCTTGTCTAAGAACAGTGCTTGAATTCGGCGTAATCATTAACCCTAGGCCCCGTCCACACTACTATCCGGGGGAATTTGAAAACGCAGCTAATTCTACGTTTAGGCCTACCGTCCACACTGATCCGTCGCGAAAACGGAGCTTTTCGAAAACGCTTTTAAAACCGGAGGGAATTGAAAACAGTGCTTTTCATTTTCGTGTGGACAGCAGACATTTTTAAAACTGAACTTTTTGAAAACGATGACCTCACAATAATCACGTGATTTCCGTATCCGAGTTTTCCTCAAACGCAAATCGAAAATGACGGGTGATTGTGGCGTTTTTTAAATTCCTCCGGCGTAGTGTGTACGGGAAACATTTGATGCGTTTTCAGAGCGAAATCTTCCTTGCCACATTCCTCTGTCGTAGTGGGTCTTTAAGCTTTATATCGTTTTTACAATAGTATCATTCGATATGTCAGCTGCTGTGGCAATATTTTACTTCTATAGACTTTAAATGAGGTTTTCGTTCTTTATTTCTAGTATTGTTTGTTTCTTATTCATTGTTCTCAAGTTCAGTTCTTGTTACTCTGAGCTAAGGATTCGTCAATAAACGTAGGCAAATGGTGTATTGTTCTAAGGTGAAAGTTGCTTTTCTCCTTGTTGCAGAGTCATATTATATATCGTATGTAGAGCGGTTTTCCGTTAACGCGTACTTGGTCAAGACACTTGACTCTCACGGTGCCTCTCTCCTTATATATGCAGGAGTACTGGTGAATTGCTACAGCATCGTGGCGAGGGGAAGGGGTGGAAAACGGACGGTGAGCGCCATCTCACTGCGTCATGTAGAGTTGTATACAGTATACAGTGTAAGTGTGCCCACTCTTTCGCAACAGTCAAACATGTCCCAAAACAGGAAAAAACAACAACAACAATTAAGAACGGTATTTGTTGATTCGTCTGTTTTTTTTTTTTTTAAAAACAGGCTGGAAATTAGAAAATAGTTACTTTGAAAATGCCATAAAATTTGCCATAAAAGTAATAGTGAGTTTTATTCCTTTTAAAGTCTATTGCACGCTACTTTTAATGACTTACACCAATATAATTTTCCGCTATATGTTTTACAAATTTCTCCTCTAGCAGGCCATTTTTATTGGTTATAATACGATTATTCCAAAGCTTCCTTACGGCATACCGGCTAAAACAGTTCCGCGAAGCTATTTTAATATTTGATACCATTTCCCGCTGAAGGGCTTATTTTATACTAAGTAATGATATTCTTTTCTTGAAAAATTCCTCAACTAGTATTCGCAAAGCATTACAAAGAAAACCCATGAAATAACCATTATGTTCTGCGCCGATGTAATTAGTTGAGCAAAGTATTAATATTGGAAAGATAAATGATTCAATGTTGCCGTTGCTAATAATATGTAAACTCAAAACTCAAGGAATAAAATATGCTTACAGCTAATCTTTTATGAATGTACATGCAACATTTCGCAATGATACCAGGTGCAGCTGCATAAAATGCACTGTTAAGTTAGTTTT
This sequence comes from Orbicella faveolata, assembly GCF_042242905.1. Classification (NCBI taxonomy): domain Eukaryota; kingdom Metazoa; phylum Cnidaria; class Anthozoa; order Scleractinia; family Merulinidae; genus Orbicella; species Orbicella faveolata. The sequence continues at coordinate 18,129,004 of NW_028301564.1, forward strand.
GTTTAAACTTGTTTACATCTACCCAGCTAAAATTTAAGAAACGATGAGTTCAATGTTGTAAATTATGTTTTTCTTTTTAAGTTTAACAAAAAACGGCTCATATTGGAGGACCAGCACTTTGAGCGTGGAAATTTTCTTTAGGCGCTATTACAATAAATCTTCCAAACGTTTATTAAATCGTCTATGTTCACGGGATGAAAAATGCACAGTATTTGCAATCTTAAAATCGTAATTACCGTACATATATGTACAGTATCTGTCATTTTCACAACTAATAAAATAACATTAAGGTTCTTCCTAGATCCCTGTGTTCTTAGCAAGACAGTTAATTGAATTTCGCCCTTTCTCTGTCTCAATGTTTGCCTTTTTAAAACATAACATACAAAGTATTTCGAAACTTGGAATTAGTGAGCAATTCTTAACTGATATTCAGTTCATGCTGAACATCAACGATGTTTTACTGAAATATCAAACGAATACCAGTAAAGCTTTGAGCCAGCCTCGGTTTAAAGCCAATTGTTTTTTTCCTGCTCCCTATTGTTGATGTTCGATAACTCTTCGCGGTTTCCTGCCAGTTGTCGATTTCTTTTTTCAAAATTACACCATTTCTACCAGGTCAGTCTTCCTGTTGCGTTATTGCGGTGCATTTTAAACGTCTCCTTTTCGTGGTGACAGGACCTTAAATGCTCTGTTGTCGGACCCGCTCAACAGTAGAGAGGCTTACGTCATCCGTCCGGCGACGAGTGGAACGCAGGTTACTTCGAATGGAACCGCGGATTCCTCCGCGGAAAAATACTTTTGTAAATCCTTGGCGAAAATTTTCATTGAAGATAAAATACAGGCAGGGGCTTATGCAGCCGTTTGAATAGGCAATAAAAATAACCCAGAAAAATAACGAACTGGCATAGCATGGGACATTGGGGCCCCATTGAAAGAGAGCGATGTACATCGATACGTTGAAGGGTAACCAGCAGCATATGAAGACAATTACGACAGCGACGACCATTCGCAATACGCTTCGGTTGCGTTTGGCGACCCTCTTCTTGTCTTTTACAGACTGGTTGCCCGGGAACTTTTGGCGCTTCAGAGTAATGATGATTATGCTATAGACGATTGTCAGAATGGTGGCTGGGAAGGAAAAGAAGGTGATAGACATTATCAAAAAATAAACTGTTGACGTCTTGTCGTGATCGAGGAAAGGACTCCAGTTGTACTTGCAGAAAGCGTCATCGTAGAGCTTGTAAGCGTAGAAGTATGGCGAGTGCAACAGAGCGCCCACAAACCAAGTGGCTGCCAAAATCCTACGGCGGAATGCACCACTGCTCATTAAGCTCGCTTTCATCGGGAAAACCACGCCGTAGAAACGATCAACCGCGATCGCCACCAAGCTGAGGATGGAAACGGCCGTCGAGACATCTTGGATGAAGAAGTCAAACTTGCAAAGGAAGGAGCCGAGCACTCCCCCCACAAACCATCTGTATGGCGCTGAATGAAGATCTGATAACAAGCGCGGAATAACAAAGACAGTGAAGAGGACGTCAGAAGCCGCCATGTTTAATATGAAGTAATTTATGGTGGATCTCATGCCACGGATCTTGAAAATGATGAGGATAACGAGGGAATTCACCAGTAAAGAGCCGAAGCCAATGACGGAGTACGCAAACGTTTTCCACGCTTTCTCTGTTGACGGGTCTGCGGGAAAACCACACGGATGTGACGCATTATTCATCGTGTCATTGGTGGACATCTTTGATTACAAATGATCCGTAAATTTGGAGATACTAGTATTTGTAACTGCAGATCTTTATGTCATAAAATGGCTAGTAGCACTTTATCCGCAAACGCTGAATAATACTGGATGAGTCCACTTAAAGGATTGACTTTCCTGCACAGGAGATAAACATGATATATTGCTTTCATTAGAAACCTGAAATCAATTTAAAATTCACACATCTAAAGCTGTTTATAATCCGACACAATTCTAAAACTAATGCTATTGAAAATGATTGTAACAATTGGAAATGTGCGAAAGCTTACTAACGAGCTGGCAAACGATTCGTCCACAGTTTGCACCTTACACGTTCAATTAACATTGTTTCTTTCGGAATACAAACTATAGTCTCGTTTCCTTTGGCAATAACAAAAAAACTGGGGAAATTAACATCTCATAAATTTATTAAACAATAGTTAGTTTAAACTATATATATCTCCGTAGGTCAAAACCTGACAATTGTATCTTGTAATTTTAAACAACTGAGTTGAAAACGTTGACCTGAGTAATAAACAGGCGACGAAGAGATTATGACGAAAAAAATTCTCTTTGATACGCACGCAGAATTGTGGAGCACAAGCATTCAAATCTTAAGATATTTCAATATCACCATTAGCATTTTGAAAAAACCTAATCTTTCTTTTTTGCCGAAGACCTTCCTACCGCCCGGAACTTTCGTGAGGTAATTGGTTTAAATTATTAATTTCACAGCAATGGAAGTACAGTTGCATTAGTAAAATAAACTGAACAGTGCCAATAACCGGCTAATTTTTAAAGGTAATTTTACAATATTTATAGGCAGGCATTTCCTCTGCGCGATAAAAACGAAAATATTGCTTCTTTACTTCAGTTTTCACTGATTGACTGTCATCCCTGTATTGTGCATACCAAATTTCGTGCCAAAACATCTACAGCCATCTGTCGTGAGAGGGATTGCATTATAATTTCTAAATTAAAATTACTCCCGCTTGTGCGATGGCTGTTAAAGATAACTCTGGTCTGTGTAAACTCTGCAAAATTGCTCCATTTATTTTAAACAAAGAATTGCCTGATTTTAACATGAACAAATTAAGTTAGTGGCTTACAAGAAGGAAATTTAATCCTGGAAAAATAAAAAGGAGGGCAGACAGAGAGAGCAGACAGACGAAGGAGGTTTCAGTGTCTTGACATTATTTTTGTTTAAATCGTTTCTTGTTCAAACAGTGCATCTATTAATATAGGTTAATAAAATATGCTAAGCAACCAACAAAGAATAGCCAGTGTTTTTCTCAAAAAAAGGTACCATTGTCTTTGCCTTAAAATCTGCATTACATTACTTTCAAAATTTGTATTTTGCTACATTTTTTCTCTGTGTTTTAATCTAGATTGCCAATGGCATTCGTAAGACTGTTTCCAGCTTAAGTGTGAAGTAGTTACAGGTTTTGAAATATGAATTCGGGCAAATAAGCCAGTTGCGTTTGCTGACGAGACGGTCTGGCAGGTTTTCTTGCAAGTTCACCCAATAAGTTTCCATAACAAAAATAAATCATTTTACAGTTTGTAAAGGCTTGCTTAGTCTTGCAAGGTTCGGTCCCTGTTTCGGGTTGGAGAACGACTTGGACTAGCTGGTGTAAAGGTTAACATCACAATGGTTGTCAAATTCAGTTTGAAACCACTGGTTTCAAAAAATGTTATCGAGTGCCTGTAATATAAGTCCAACTTGAGCGGTTTACGTCGGGTAGTCAGACAGACCACGGAAGGTTTGCGTTGATTTAGGTGAAAATTAAATCTCGATCTAAATGGATGTATAATCACAATTCAACGCATGTGCACACCATTCCTAGCCAAACGAAATAGTAAGTCGATACAACGTGGAAACTTGTGGCCACTTGCGACTCTGCTTCCAATGACACGAAATTGAAAAATTAGCAATTCCGACAGAGCTGCGTTTTTCTGGATTGCCGGTTTAGCTGGAGGAAATGAAGATCATAAGAAAGTAGACGGTCTGCGAGAAATATGGAAGATATATCTCCATTGGACTTAAGAGCATTTAAATTCTAAATCTCACTCTAAAAGGTGGATGCTGTGTTTTTCAAGTGGTATTTTAGACGAAGTCACAATTCAAGTGAAAAAAATTTGAATTTCAAATCGTTTATGAAAATAGTTCTGTGCCTTTACCAACTTTTATACTTATCTTCTTGTGTCAAGGCAGCAAATCCTTTAAGTTAAATTTCTCTGAAATAAGTGTCATAAAAAAGAGTGCCGTTGTAAATTAAACCCGTTATTTCTCACCCTGCAGCACTGATCAGTTGTTTTGTAACCTATCTGATGCCTCATGGTAATGAGAAAATTATTATCCCACAATGTCCTCTTCACGTACTCTCCGAAACGTAATTAGTGCATAAAAAGTTTAAAAAACAGTGGAGATGATTTTGACATTATAATCTGTTAGGGAAGATATGGCAACCTAGACTGAATCGCGCCTTTGAATCACAGGCTTTAAGATTAGCTTGTATATGAATATGTATTTTTGTGAGTTGGTTCAAGCTCGGCGTTTTTTTTGCTGCGATAATTATCATAATAATTCTCATCAGTGAGGGAGCTAAAAACTCTCTAGGGTTCTAGATCTGACTCAAATGTGGCGTCCAATTCAGTATTGCAACGACGTTTTCACATTTGATATACAGCCTCTTAGCTTCGAAACCCTTTTCGGGAACTTCCGGTACGTGTTTACTGGTGTACTGGGACTGAAAGTGCGCCTAAACTAATAATTGACGGAATTGAGAACACCGAAATTCTTGAATGGGTGTACATGCAATTATTCCTTCTTTTTTGTCCTTTAATTCATTGGCTTAGTATCGTACTTTATATTTATAGCCCTGTTTACATGCTTCACAAGAAAGTGCTTCTCGTTTGGAAGCTAAGTAAGCGATACAAGATACCGCATGCAGCTACATTTTAAATGACGATTTTCCTTGAGTTGCTGTCGTTGAATTTTGACGCTAACCGCCATCTATCGATTACTGCTATCAATATATTACCGTTTCAATTTTGGATGTCGGTAAAAAAAGCAATTATATAGCCACGCCACCTATGTCGAGCCAAAGCAATGCGGTAAGCAGCGGTTTACGTTGTACTTAACACGATGGTTACATAACCCAGTTATAGCAACAATTTAAGCTTGATTTTATCTGGTCGTGGGTATTCCGAAGTATTGATCATTTTGGGTTTGAATATACACCATTCTAATCACTTGACACCTGCTTGTTAATCCTCTTTTCAGTTAAAGGGAATCTTGCAGACTTCCTCGAAGAAAAATACCAAAGAAAGAAATAAAAAGAAAAAACATTTGGGGGTGTTTTCAATATCTCAATATAATTGATTATATTCTGATATTCAGTGATGGTATAAAATCAAAAGAAATATACACATTTGAAGGAAATGAATAATATATTAAAATTCCCACCCATCTGTCATCTGTGTTTACTTATGTTTTCGCACATAAAATTGGCCAATGCACTCATATTTGTTTTCAGATATTGATCTACCTTAAAAATGAAATTCAAATTTCTGGACCTGTGGCCTTCAGCCAGCATAATGTGAAAGTTCATTTGCGGGCTCTGTTTTAAGTGGCTAACTGAGCAAACAACGTGTAAAATTGATCGCTTGAGTATGTTCCAATTTCCTATTTAACCGAAGCAACCAGTACTAGTGAGATTTTACCCGGATGAATGTGTTCTTAAGTTCAGAGCCACGGATATTAATATCACATCAGAAGTTTTTTCTGTCAATTATATCTTTATCAGAGAGATCCTGCAACAACATCCTTGGCACTCTGTCACGGGTGAGTGAAGTGCTTAACATCGACTTTCGGGCAGCGTCGTAGGAAATCTCCACCTAGACGAACTGTTTCGAGATCAGCGTTAAAACATATGGATGGGAATGGTTCAACTCCACAAAATTCTTCTAACGAAATATGTTATTCGGATTCATTCAATTTAGACGCCAACGCAAAGGTCGGTCAAACGTTTGCTTATGTCGCTATACTCGTCCTGAGTTTGGTGGGAAACTCGCTCATTGCTGCTGTCTTTTACAAAGAAAAAAACCTACGCACAACGGTGGACTACTTCATTCTGAACATGGCGTGTTCGGACGTTCTTTTTGCGCTTACAGGAGCTCCTCGCAGGATAACAGAAATACTCTACAGTCCCTATGAATGGTACGTCGATGGTTTTCTCGGAGAAGCACTCTGCAGAGTGACGTACATCATCCAGGACATCTCCACTGCTGTGTTTATTGAGAGCTTAGTTGTGATAGCTGTGGACAGGTTTCGATCCATCGTTCTCCCTTTGAAACCCAATTTCGTCACGCCTTCCGTAAGACGTATCTTAATCTTTCTTACTTGGATTGTGGGGTTTGGATTCCACGCGCCATATATCTACACCTGGAGGTTATCCGTTCAAGGAAACAAAACCCTTTGTATTTATAGCTGGGCTCCACTTTATGAAATGGATAACGTTATCAAGGAATACTTCATCGTATTGTCCTTTTTTCTCTTTATATTGCCTATGATTACTTTGACAATTCTGTACTCCATTATTATCGTGCGGTTACGAGAACGTAAAGTCAAAGGGATCCGTTTTTCCACCAACCGGCAGAATTCTTGGAACAGGCAAACTAGAAATGTCTTAAGGACAGTCATTGCTGTGGTCGTAGTTTTCGCCATATCTTGGCTACCATTTAATGTTTTTGTGTACTTATTTCTCCTTTATTGGGATCTAAACCCGTCTTGTACTGTAAAAACTGTATATATGTATATCGTCATCTTGGCCCACGCCAACAATGCTATAAATCCCTATGTCATCTTCAGTACAAATTACCGACAAGGAGTTAAGGCATTATTTTGCTCCTTAAAAATCAGACCTCGTGTAATGGAAGCGAACAGTACTTCGGTCATCATCGATTTAAACAAAAAAGGGTTCAAGTCAAGCCATCGTTTGCAGAGAACGACGCCCAGCTCTGATAAAATTGAAGAGTTCGCTGAATGCTTCGACACCAGGCTTTAAATGGGATAAGCCATTCAATTTTCATAACGTAAACAATTGTCAAAGAAAAAACTATTTAATAACTAAAAATGGAAAAATCTCGTCTAAAATGAGAATGGATGGTTGTTGAGCATTTGCCGACGAATGATCATGAAACGCAAGAAAAAAAATTATGTCAAAATAATGAAAAAAAAAAGGTTACTGTTATTTTTTGGTCGTTCCTAGAGACATTAACTTTAAATGATACTCTTACAAATAATAACTATAATCGGGTTTCTTTTTAATTATAATCTTGTTTCTGTTTAAATTGCAAAGCTAATGGCAAATCTGATTATTAGGCTGACGTAATCTTGTGTTTACAGCTCTTGAAATAAGTTGCCCGTGTTGTTATGGACCTGTGATGTGACACAAAACTGTAACCCTCATGATTTACTTTGTTTGTTGCACTCGTTAGTTTTTTATATAGTGCAAGGTAGATGCCAGTCCATCATAAAGTTTGGTCATATGGTTTTCATTTTTTCAGCGTAGCAGTCCATTTCTTTCTTTTTGTATCTGCCAGTTAAACGTTTTGGTTGTCTACTACACACCAACGACTCTTTATACAAGTATAATTACGACGCCAAATGTAGAAATTTAGACGAAGTTAACGATGTATACAATATTATAGCGTTAATATAAAGGGCTGGTATGCAACGCGAATTCATTGTGAGAAATATCAGAGACATCACATTTTACATTTCACAAAGGCGGCTCCTTTTAAGTCAAATAATGTAAAGAACATAAACTGTGATGTAGGATACGTACTATAATAGCTATATGTCTGCTGGGATTGTTATGGTTTCAATCACTAATCAATGCCGCAGCTTTCCCATTTGAATGTTCCCCACTGAACTAGTACAGCAAAACATACAAGAATAACAGAAAAGTGAGCTTATTCGACTCAAAACCAGTAAATGATGTGTCGATCGCCATGCGGTATTGTAAGTTATACCTGTAGCTTATATTAGAGATGCAGATATGTCTACAAATATTTATCAGCTTTTGTTAAATAATGGTAATTGAACTAAGTGGAGTGCAATTTGGTCTGAAATCATACGCGTGATTTCAAAATTGAACGAGCACGCAGCGCGAGTTCGATTTGAAATCACAAGTATGACTTCAGACCAAAATTGCACGACACGAAGTTCAATTGCCACTTTATTAAATCCATTTTGAAATCGCACAATTTTATCGCGTTAAATTTTAGATTCAGTAGCCGGTGTTAAAATAGCGGAACCGGAAACGGCTTGACATCTCATTTAGTATGCAAAACGATGTCATGTGACGAAAACTCATTCGAGCATAACAAAGAAACAAGCAGTTCTGAAGTTGGAACGAAAACTGTCTACTTCATGCATCAAAGTTCAATTATCGTCCCCTGAATCAATAATGGAAGACCTTCCTTTTCTTCTGTGGATGAGGCAGAGACTTCTAGTTGTCTTTAGAGAAGGAATTTAAAGGTGCAGCTAGTGTAATTCTGCGATGGATTACTTTTGAGTTGTGAAACTCCCTCGGGTGCACGATGCCCAGTGGATGGTTTTTCTCTTTTAAATACCGCTCAATGGAACTTTTTATGATTTTAAGGGATTCCAGCTCGTTATCATCTCCGTTTCTTTTTGTTACCTCGGCGTAGTACTTAATACTCAAGACCTTGTCAAATTCTTGCGTCGTCGTTTGTTTCAAGATATTTTCAAGATGGCGGAGCACCAGCTTCGGAAGACGTTCGTTCATTCACTATTTTGTGGAGCGGGGCGTATGTTTATTCACAGCGACAGAGTTGAGTTCTTGTATTGCTCCGTTTGAAACTACCGGAACCCTGGAAACATCTACCTTCTTGAGATGGCCTTGAATTTGTTGTTGTTTGGTTTTCGTTTGTTTATGTTTTGTTGGACGGATCTTGAGCAGATGCTAAAGAAAAATCGCCAGAATATTCGTCAAAATGAACACTGAATGTTGGTAACTTCTTGTAAAGTAGGTCCTCAGCCTGAATGAGCTCATAGTCGTCATTCCGAAACTGTAATTAATTAAATTTGTCAAAAGTTTTGAAAGACAACAACAAAAACAAAGTTTTAGCAATAATTGTTACAAAATTCGCCACACAATGGCTTTTTTCTTTCATTTTCCTGAAATTTTATTGCTAACTTTTAACTAACCTTGAAATCTGATTGGTTGTTTTGTTTTACTGTCCCATTATCATTGCCTGAGAAAAAGATGCGACTGGGATTTAGAGCACAAAATAGTGCGATTCGTAAATAAATCGCACTGCTGAAAGCCAATCAGATTGAAAGGATAACCAGTGATTTCAAAATGGATTTAATAAATATATATATGAACATTTATCCAATTGAATTATTTCAAATTGTATTTAGTAACAAATATCGTTGTATATATTCGTCGTGTTGTAATAGATTTATCTCAAAGGCTACTGAATTGTCGTTCGATTTCATCCAAAATTTATCTGTGCCAGCCTCAGAAGGTATGCTTTTCACATTATCGCAAATTGTGCTTATGACCAAAAAAAAAGTATCATTATTCAAATACATTTATAACATAACTAAAGCAAAGCGCGCGCTCTGATTGGTTAATTTAGCGTCTACTATTTGCCCATGGGTGTACGCTGCTGACGTGTGTGCTAATGTTTACAAAGCAAATCTTTTGACAGACGTTGTTTCCAAAGTAATGGCCGACGTCCTTCTCCCAGAAATGCGAAACTGTCTTCACAGTTGTGTGAAGATGAAACTTTATCGATTTACTGGTGTGCAGTCGGTTGTCATGAATGAATTTTCGCGCGCTTGTTTTCTCTTGTCATGTAAGACTACACGAACATTTTTTTGTGATGTAGCTCAATAAAAGGACTTCTGTTGTTCCTATGTCTCAATGTTATGTTATAAAACAAATGGTAAACGCCATAGCGTGCACTATTGAGTTATGGATGCACTTGGGAGGTTTGCTAAGCACTCAAGAAGCTAGAGTCGCACGAGGCTATCGTCTCGTGCGACTCTTACGCTTCTTTCGTGCTTAGCAACCTCCCGCGTGCATCCATAACTCAATAGTACACACTATGGCGTTTACCATTTGTTAATTATCGTTATTTTAAGATACGCTGTAATAGCAGAGCTCCGGCGGCCCGAAAGGGCTTCAAACGGAGCCCCATACTCATATAGGAAAGAAAAGGAAAGCCATGATTTGATTTTCTCATGGTTATCATGCCTAGCGGTATTGCCCGTGGGCGCGTACGCACGACGACGACGGTGACAGCGACGACGGACGACGACGACGGAGTCGCGCAACATGGCGGCCATACTCCAAATAATAGGTTGACAGAGACATGCAGCCTTGGTTTACCGTGTACTTCTTTGATATTGGACATCCATGTTATGATCAATGGACACCTGTCGAAACAAAGTATCCGCTGACAAGTATCACGTGACGATATCGCGGGCTCAAGTTTACAGCTCATCGAAGTCGCGTGTTTTTTGAAGTTGACCGCTGACCAAGTGCTGGTTTTTCGATTGGATCGCGGGCTCATCTCATCTCCGTCTTTGTTGAAAACAGGGCAGGATTTTTCGGGAGCCGGTTAACGCTGACTCAGGATTAAAAGTTAACCGAATTATAACTTTTTCTTCTATACAAATGTGTTTTGCTGCTTTGTTTTGTGAATATAGTGATTATTAAAACTCAAAACAGAACTGAGGCCAAACAATATGCAGAAAACCTCAACGCAAAGTTACAAAACTGGCTCTGAGCAATCCGCCCCAGGAGCCACGCTTTTAGGCTGGCCTAAATCTATATATTATAGTTATCTCAAAGGATGTATAACGTTCACAAGATAAACTCATAATTGCTGCAATGAAGAGATACTGCTTGGATGGACGATGGACGATGGATACTGCTTGGATGGACGAAATTTTTAAATTATCCACAAGTTACGACAGAAATTAAAACTTCAAGAGAGCAGGAGTACAAAACGCCGTGTTTCCAGCATATTGAAAACAAATGAATTGCGCAGTCCATGAAAATTTCAAGGAAAATGAGCTTTGATGACTTTGCCATGAATTATTTTCTCTTTGCAGATAGAGTTGAAAATTGCCGTTTTTATGCTACACCTTTAAAATTTTACAGCAGGTTGGAAAATGATCTGAAATCTTATATTAATACATGGAAGGATGTGGAGACAACCAGACATGTAATTTCGCATCAGCTCCTTTGATCTCGCAGGTAGAATGCAAGAGAGAACATTGAGATAACAACGCTTGTGCACAACACTTAAATGATTTCCTCTCATAACACGAGAGCCTATTCAAAATTCAAAAATCAAAAAAAAAAAAAAAAATAGATACATCATAATTTAGTTGATCTCGTTACCATCAAGGTACACGTGCAATGTATCACGTATTAGTCAAATAGATATTTAGAACTTACACGAAGGGGTTACGGACAGCCTTGTTCTGAGCCGTCACCACAACAACATCAAGGCTAAAACAAGGCCCATCACCCTTCTTGGTTGCCCGATGTCTGTCTCTCCTTGTCGTCTGTTATTAACTGATATTCACGCTAAACATAGATCACTGAACATCGATGAAAATCATACTGCGCTTTAAAAATGCGAAAAGTGATTAGCCACAAGTTTATGATATCCTCTGGACCACATTTCGAGCTGGAATAAACAATTCTCTACTTGGGCAAATCCCATAATACACCTCTTTTGCCCCTCATAATTTTGGATAATCATTGTTTGCAATTTCTCCTGGGGCATGGAGATGTCCTAAGAGAAATCGGAAAACAATGCCTATGCAAATTTTTTTGGGTTTAAAGAGTGTATTATGGGATTTGTGCAAGTAGAGCATGGCTAAAAACATTCGTAGATTACATTTATATTAAATGAACTTCTTCCATTCTTTGTTCTTTTGAACAAACCGACTCCCTTCAGATTTATTTTAGATTTCTTAGATAGAAATGTCTGGAACATATCTGCTCAGGTATAAGATAAACATGTGTCACATAAAGTCCTTTATCGCACAACGATGTAATGCTCTAAAAGATTAATCAGTATTCTATGGAATTTAGTAGAATGTGCGTCGTATCAAATACAAGTCAGAAATCCATAAAGCTTTTCAAGACCAACTCACTAAATAAATCTAGTGCTATCATCAAAAATAAAACCACTTTTGTCTCAACTCTAAAAAAGTGACTGATATCTCTTGTTTTCGGCATTCAGCATGTTAAAAAACCGTAAACGGATCTGGTAACTGGACCGTTTCACAATTTTTAATCACGTATTTGTTTCTAATGAATAATAAATCAGTAACATTTTAATTTAGCCTTTAAGAAAGTACAAAAGATATGGGTCAGACGTTTAGTTTAAGCAGACGGTGAACGAACTGCCCACATTTTTCGTTTATAGGAACAATGTCGACACTGCATAGCTTGTATGCTAAAATATTTAGTAGAGTTAGATGCACGTATTCCCAGATGCTTCTAACCTACTTTTTTAAGCACAAACCACAAGAACTTCATGTCATTTATCGAGGAATGAAAAAGGCATCTGTGTCGTACAAACTCACAAACTTACTTTTTTCTTGCTATCTTGGGACAATTGAAGGAGAATCGAAGAAGCCATTCTATGCAACCGTAACGATTGAACGCCGACTAAACCTCCGAGCGGCGTCTTGCATTTCACTAAGTGTTATCAATTTATTAAAAATTTGAATTCCAAACGTGGGAGCTGATTAGTTATTGTTGTACAATCATAGTCAGTGCTGGAGACTACTGTACCAGACTGCTTGGATTACTTTTGGAATGCACTTATAACAAAGCTAAGGCGCGGCCAATTCATTTTGAGCTGTTTATTGTGCTAAACTTTACTATTGATCATATTTTTAGGAGGGGGAGGAGAGAGAAGGAATCACAAAGAAGTAAAAAAAATTGAAGGTTTACGGTATGAAGTTGGCGGAATATGACGGTTCCTCGGTGAGTTTCAATGCAAACACGATTCCATAGAACGATTCCGTAGACATGGACATCGATAAATGGTTTCATGTTTTCATGTTCGACGAGTTGTATGGATTGATCTACAAACTATGTGCCTTGATAAGTTGTAATGAGGGCTATAATCTGCTAGTCTGCGGTATTCGTAAACTGTATCTTTTGATAGCTTATCTTATCATTCCTTATGGTAACATGAATACTGTCAAACTCCTTCATTTGTCGCGGCATACAACTGATTACATGCCATTGTTAAGATATTGACTGCTGCCCGCTTTGCCAGTGGTTTAAACTGCCTTATGCCTGTGACAGCCAAGTCTAGTTCAAAAAATCACGGTCGTACTACATGAATATTCGAGAAAACCACAGACTAATGTAATTCTGAGGTTGTACAACAGTAAAGGAAGTAGGGTGTTCACATCGTTATGACAGTTGTAACAGCCTCGGGAGATTAATGTGAAATTTATAGTGATGAATTAGAAGAATTAGGGCTCCCATAATTAAATTAAAATTTACGCCACTGTAATTTCTGTTCATTGGTAGTTATTTATATAGCGTTAGTATCAACAGTGAATCTCCATTTGGGGCAAACGCGGCGCGAGTAAGATTGACAGTCAAGGGCTCGAGATAGATTTCTCGGCTATTTCGGACGAAGTATATTTCGCAAAAGATTGACATCAGACGATTAAAACACGAGCCTTTCACTTATTTCTAAATCCAGCTGTTTTGTTTTGCTTTTTTTATCTTCATCATTTTTGTGTGTTTTCAGGTCTCTGGCGACAAAATGTAGACAGAAACTAAAAGCCTTTCTTTCTCTCTTCCTCAATGCGGTTAGTATAAGGGGATATTTTATACACAAGGAGAGAATGAAAGACCCAAAATTTATCAACTGTTAATCACGTGTACGTGGTTCGATTCCATACCATTAAAAAAAAAAAAAAAAAATTACTTGTTTGTTTCCACTGTCTTGGCCAAACGTGATCTAAAACAACTCTAATCTGTGCTTGTGACGTCATGCACATTGTAACTAAACTGATTTTACTTGTAGTAACAAATATACTATTCAAAACTTATGAAACAGGTCTTTTTAATGTCGAGGAAAAGGTTGTTGTTATTCATCGTGGTATTATCGTTTGCCTCACGATGTAGTCACTTGAGATGTAGACCGCGACGTTTCGACTGCTTACTGCTAGTCTTCTTCAGGCGATAAGGTCGACTGATTGCACGGTATCATTTATATCACAAAGGTCGGCTGTGATTGGTGCATTTCGATCCTCCTATTGTTCCATTGTTCCGGCGAGTAGCTGTTCCCTCAGTGGTCCGCTGTTCAACCGTTCTCCTGTGGTTGTGTTTCTTGATCGTGGGTATCCATGCTTCAGGAATTTCAATTCCATTATCCCTGTTGATGTTATTAGGGTGAAGTCTTATGTGAATAGCTTCCTTGACCCTACGTGTGTACCAGTGACGATCTCGATCAATAAACTTGACCTCATTCCAGATAGGATAGTGGCCGGTCTCGTGGGTGTGTTCAGAAACGGCGGAGGTCTGGGTACGGGCGAGTCGTATATCCCTGTCGTGTTCTTTGATCCTCTCCTGCACAGATCTCCCTGTTTCCCCGATGTAGACTTTGCCGCACTCACAGGGAATCCTGTAGACAACACCATCTTGTTTAGCCGGGTTGACGGTGTCCTTTGGTCGCGCTAAGGGTGACCGAAGTGTCGTGTCGGACTTAAAGACGGTGCGAATGCCTTGTTGTTCTAGGCAGCGGCTCCGAAACGGCGGAGCGAAACGATAATACACTCTATTAGGTCTTTTTTAAGGTCTTCGGTCTTTTTAACTGTTATGATGGCATTTAATTGTAGGCCGATGGGTATGGCTGTTAAAACTAAGTTTTACAACGATAACGAAGGATGGAAAACCAAGGTTTTCTTTTCCAGTGAGTAATTGAAATTTTGAATGTTTTCACTCTTAAGCCTCGAGAAAAGCAACCCGGCGAAACGACTTTGTTTTATAAGAAAACTAATTATACTTGGCGCTCTAGGCTAAGTAAACAGATTGAATGGAGTGCATCTTTCATAAGCGCGTCTTAGTCGGGAAAGGAAATTATTCCCGTGCAAAAGATAAAAAATCTTGTGAGGTCGACTACATGTAGTAGAGCTCAAGACACATTATTAAGCAATTAATTGACAATGAAAGTACAGGGATGGGAAAAAGTACTGTACAAAGGCTTAATTACCACATTAATAATTGTGAGTTGAAGTTCAAATTTGAATAAAGGGAAAGCATGCAAAAGAAAACTAAAGGATATTATCACACCTGTTTTCGAATATAATAACACACTTTTCCAATGTCTATTTCCCAACTTTTGTTTAACTTGAAGGGCAGCAGCATTTGAAATTACCCAGGATCCCGCGTTTTGTTTTAGCACACTAGATCTTCTGAACTCACAAATGCGACAAGCGAGTTAATAAGGAAAGATTGCTTATTGATTGAGGACATCAACATAATCTAAAATTCGGAAAACTGTTGCAGCTTTTCTCTAAATTAATCGCACAAAAATGTCGCTTTGAAACACAATTAACCTCCCCGCATATATTCGGCGCACGGCACAACGCAAATTACACCTCTAATTTCCGTAATGAAGCCCTACACACATCTAAAAAACGGTTACTGCTACTTTCTTCACGGAAGAACAATCCTTATTAAAAACAGTCAGCATGTAACATACCTGAAAATGCGCGAACTAAAATCTCCAGGTCAAGTAGTTTCTGTTGCGCGGCACACGAAAGGTAATAATCCTATTACTGCTCTAAGCGTTGTTATTGGCGAACCTGATGTACGTTCGTCCATCATATTACCATTAATTCTTCACTCTGGCGTTGGAGCCAAGGTGTACAAAACTTTGTCGCTTTAACAGACAAGTATTTCACATCTCGGAATTTTCCACCGTTTGTGTTGATTTCACCTTTTTGCTTCCGTCACAATGAGTTCACTGGGGTGAACGCAGTGATACTGGCAAAACGTTTAACATGTGCTCGACATTTTGTTTACGTTTTTCCTAGATTATGTTTACTATACAAATTATGAACGCCACTGTAATTGACTCGGTGCTAACATCATGTGAATTCATTTGTTTACGCATTTATTTATTTGGCTAATGTCAATAGTTTTACTGTGCTTCTCTCTGTGGAGGGTCCAAATTGAAATTGAGGTTCCTGAAGCATCTCTGCGCTGACCTAACTTACTTATCAGCTCAATTAAACCTTTAACAGAATCTTTCATGTATTCCTGAAGAGAAGCTGTAAAAATTTGTTACGCCCTGTCTGTATTTGGCCTTGTAAGTTTCGGTGTTTTAAAGCTGCCGATCGTTTCAGAAGGTATTCAACCATGTTCCTAAAGGCTACCAAAGAATTCCCATTAATGAAACACGGAATGGTGCAGATAGATGGCTGGCTTCTGTCTTCAGTTCGCTCTTCTTCTCAACTTTCTTTTCGAGGAACGTAAGCGGAATACTTAGTTTTAATTAGACTTCACCTGCAGCTTTTCAAGTTTAGGAATTTTGCTTTCCTGAGGTTTCTGCCTTAAACTTTCTTTTCAGTGAAGTCCAAAACGTGTGTAAATACGAAGTTACTCTATGACAGAGTCGGGCCTGTGTTATTGTTGTTGTCAACGGTTGTAAGTTACAAGGGATGAAGTTATTATAAAATTATGAAGGGTGAAAAGGCGAAAAGCCATTTCTCTGTTAAAACACCATAGAAAAGATATCGCTTATTTACTTAATCACTTTTTGTGCGATATGAGATTAGAGAGGAACTAAAAACCATACAGGGTACCAGTGTTGTGTTGGCCTTTTTCGTGGAGACTGTTTATTTTCACAAAAAGATAATCGTTTTTTCTCCGTTTCTCGTCGCTAATTTTATTTCAATCAGTTTCAAATTGCCTTCCACAGATTATAAAATAAGTAGCAAAATACTGTATTTTGTCGATTAAACACCTGGTTTGCAAAGTAACTAAAATAGTAATGACGAGTAGGAGTAACCATGCCAATAAGTTGACAAACCCAGTCTCCTTTCACCTTTTTCTTAAGACCACTGATATCGCGATCGCATCCCTCATCTCCCGTCTGTTTATTTTTGCGTTATAAACAAGGTTATCATTGTTGTTCAAGTCATTCACATTTAAGGCCAGCTGTTACTCCTTAAAAAGTTTAATGAACCTGTGAATATCGAAAACTAAATCGTCTTTCCAAAAAGAGATGTGTTTTCCTCTTCCATTGCCAGTGCACGAGAAAGCGCTGATAAGTGTGGTGACGGGATAAAAATAATCGAGGGTGGTTGCAGAATACTGAATTCAGAACATCAACATGTAAGCTTGTTGGTTTCTAAAATCATTGATTTCGCCGACTCATCTGGAAGCATTCATTTCGGAGGCAGCTTGAAACTTCGTTATCTCTTAGTCTTGCGGCACTACATCGTGACTGCTATATATAGACCTCCCAATGCCCTAACCACTTTTATGTGCCGAATTTTATGATCCTCCGTCATGAAATTAATTGAGCGAATGGCCTTTGTTCAGTCTCTTGATCGAAAGACTTTTTTTGGACATACTGAACTAGTATTACAAGCCAAACAGACTGTTAAAGAAGGCTTTACGTCAAGCTCGAGAACCTGTGGACCCGCAAAGGTCACGTGCATGCTAGAACGTGCGACACCAATGGACTCCTGAGTTTACATCAGTACAAATTCAACAAACCGATTACCACTTGTCACAAGACAGTTATTATGATTTTGCAAATTATGTTAACTGTAATGCAAAACTGTTCTCTTTCTAAGAAAGGCTCCAGTACAAGTTTGGTTAATATTCAACGGAACCGTACGAGTCACTGACGGAAACTGAAAAGGAAATTAAATGACGTGAAAACTTCAACAAAACGGTAATGGCGGTCTAAAAGTTATGCCCATTGTGGAAAATTACAATCAGCATTAAGCTGGAGTTCGGTACGGCTCTGATAGCTCATCCCATATTCGTGTCATGTGTGTGGGAGATCCGCATGGACCCTTCCCGCCATATTTCGGTGTGCTCTTTCCGCGTCAGGTACCAATTGTTGTCACAGAGATGCAGAAGCCCGTTTACACGACTCGAAAACTATGACTAAGGGAAAAAAAACAAAAAACAAAAACAAAAAACCCGCATCGCAGTTTCATTGAGGTAGTGTACTACACAACCATATAGTAACCATGAAGATTAAGGGTCTATCAAAACAAAACTGCGTTTGAGTAAACGCAGTCCTAAATTTCACGAATCAAAACCTTGATACTCGCGCATAAGCAGATCATGACATCTGTTGTCCACGGTGTTACGCCCCTGTTATCCAGTGGGATTCTGTCTCCAGTAGAGGAATATACCAATAATTTCAGTGAATTGGGCAGCATGACAGATCGAAAAATCGTATGCTGGCTAAAAATTCAGTTCGGCACTACGGGTTTGCCTCGGGGGGTTTGTCTACGACTTTAAGACCAAATAAATATGTGAATTATGGTTTTTGTTTTAGATTTTTTTAACAAATTCATAAGGACTTCTTTCTAATTTTTTTTTTCTAATAGAAGGTTCGAAAGTGCTAATTTCAGAGCAACAAAATGACGCCAACAATAAAAAGCAAGTCGCTCATAACACCTGCTTTTTTGTGTTAACTTTAGAGGAGTCACTTACTCGAATGTTTCTCTTATTGCAACAGAACAGTCCCTAAAATCAAGAGGTAGCATTTTACAAGAAACATGAATTGACTGAATAGAATCAATGTATCATCCATATCAAAGTAAAAAAGGAAACTATATTCGTTGTTATGGTTGCAATGCAGTAAGACCGTTCCTTCTATCAATTCAAATAATACTCTTGAATAGGCGGGGAAAAAGAGATTAAAACCCCGAATGATGTGTGTTTTAATTAGACTGCAAACATAAAATTTAACTTTCAGGATATGACAGTTCCTATAGTTTTTAAGCATATGGAATATATTAAATTTTGGCGCTTTGGCGGGACCGCTAAAGTGAGTATTCGTGATACGTAGAGAAAGAAAAGTGATGTTAAGCCCGGAAGCAGCAGGGATTAACGTTTTCTTAGCTTGTGTAATCTTTCCAAGGCTTGCTTTAATTTATCAGCCAATATCCAACTTGCAAGCGTGCTTAATTCCGCTAATAAAGTTAATCTAAAGTAAACAATAATAACCGTTCTTAAGTGGGTGGAATATGTAAAAATTATTCTCATCAAGGTTGTCCCTTATCATCCCTTAGCTAAGTTATTAAATGAAACATACTGAGCTTTTATTATCATCATTAACGTTGTAACCATTTGTTCAAAAATAACAAAGCGATTCTACGGTGAAACGTTTTATAGCTAGAATCCGGATCATGAGTTTTTTCTTTCCAGACAACAAGTTAACCGGCGAAGAAGCCAAGCAGCAGGCGAACTTTATAAAACCAATAATTTTCTTAAGTAAACAGACTCCGCATAGCCGGTGCGTGTTACGTCTCCGTCGAGTTATTCGCTTATTTTTAAGTGGCGCGTTGGGTAAGTGACAACTAGAGACAATTTCCCGTCGCGTGGATGCAGCCCTTATAAAAACCTTTTACTCACGGAAGACATGAATAATCCGCAAATAAAGCTTAAGTGATGGAAATCAAGATTTTTCCAGTACTTGTGTTTGCCTTAATTCTTCTATGGACTTCACAGGAGCTTCATGGATATACCGCGCAATGGGTTCATCACGGTAACCGCGGCTCAGGAAGAAAGAAGAATGAAATTTTACAAAAGGTGAGCTTGCAGAGGTATGTTTAGGGACCTTTATTTTTGAGTTGATGCCGCCCGTTCAAGATAGTGCGGTGGGGTAAACCAACAACAGACATAACCCGCTACTTTCTTAGGCTTAGGATCAACTTCAAAATCAACACTTTTTTAGTGAATAAAGTGCCTCAGAAGAGCTCTTTGTTATTTTAGTCGGTGATAGCTCCATTAGAAAAGTTCCGCTTTTTTCTTAAAATATTTAAATCAACCCCAAAATGGAAATGCTGTCAAAATTGTTAGAATGCTATATATAATCATCTTGTCTTTCTAGGTTCAAGAGTTAATTCTATCAGATTCTTTCTTTAACACTGAAAGCATCTTCTTTTCCGCGGCTGTGGAAATGGAGCAAATTTTCCGGAAAATCCGCGAACTGTTTTCGAAATGCAAACCATTTCCCTGAAAATACTGGCAGCAAAATCAAATAAAACAGAAATTCCATGTTGGAAATTATGGAGAAACACTGGTAAAGCTCGAGGGGTTGTCCTCTTTTCAGGAAACTCTGGAATATGCTGTTCTGTTTCGCACAGAAACCCAAACCGAAAGTTTTGGCCATATAAATTCACAAGAGCAAAACATTTTATCGTCTCATTATCACTTGACATTGTCAACATTTTGTAAAGTGCATGTGCAGGCGCTGAGGAGTGTTTTTTTTTCCAGTTTGGTGTCTAGAATACAGGTGGTAAATATGGTAACATCATCGTCTAGCCGAGTTTAGGGGAATAGATATTTAACTACTTGACGAGTGAGGTTCACTGATTTCCTTTTGCCACTAAAACAAACGCTTAAGAATCAGGGAACGGGATGGAGGGTGGGAAATCGATATGAATCGTCGTACTGAAGCTTCGGATGGACTAAGTAAAATAGGGACTCAGGTTATACATTGAAAACGACGAAGGCCGTCATCATTGGCTAATGTGAAGAAAGCTTTCCAGTTCCAGACGAATTTGCATTCCAAATGACCGTGAATCACGGAAACTTAAATGTTTTGTGACGTCAAATGAATTATTTTGTGACGTTGCTTTGATTAATTTAATTTTATTTTAAAGAGTGCTCTTGACCGCTTGTTAAATTCCAGTTCAAGACCGTTCCATTGATCGTTGTTAGGACAAACATCTACGATACGAGCTGTAACACAATTATTTTTTGGAGGTCATGATTATGGTGTAGGCAAAATTTAAACAAATAAGAACGTTTTTGAGATAGGAATATACGCAGCTGGATAAAAGCTGGTTCATTTGGAAGTGGAGAATTAGAAAATTGAAAGATACTTTTGATAATTGTGCGCTTCTATGAGAGTAGATGAATTGATTCAAAAGTCGAACTTTACATGTGCCGAATCTAATTATTAGATTCGGCACATATAAAGTTCGACGTTTGAACCGGGCCTCAAAGTGGAGAATTAGCAAATTGAAAAGATACCTTTTGATAATAGTGCGCTTCTAGGAGAGTAGACGAATTTAAAGTTTATCACATTGCTCGTAGAAGTTTTTCTTGACGCGTACCTTTGATAATTTGATTGAACAGCAAACAACCAAGCAGGAGGGGTTCTGGAAAGTAAATCTGACAAGTTTTCCAAGCCTTGCTAACAATCAGGTCTCACTAGTCGACAATTTCACAAATAAGGAAAAATTTTGACTTGTTCACCGACTAAGAAATTTTTGCTCGCCGTATGAAATTTTATTTTGAAATTGACCGCTTTGTCTCTTTATCCCTGGCTTCTCCAGGCCACATTAACGCCTGGTTAACACGCAATATTTTTTTTCTCCAAGGAGAGTAGAGGAACCGGATTACCATTGAGTAGAAGGAAACTGTGCATGACTGCAAAAATGCTTGGTTGTAACGAAGAGTACAGACAAGAAGAGCAGATAACACAGGAGTGACGGATATGACAAGTTTCCGCATGCAGTCAACCTGAACTTGCAGAATAATGGAATTGCTAACGGCTTCCACAGGAATTTACTGAATTTGGGAAATGTAAAGAACCATTTAAGACATTGATAAATGAAAATAAAGCTACGTCTTCTTGAAAATGTCTTGTGGCACTTAATTTGTTAGCTTAATCCCTGAAATAACTATGAGCAGAGAATAATGTAGTGATGGGAAAAAGTAATTGAAGAAAATCCTCCGTGTCGAATGAACCTACAAAGATAACAATGGTCGTTAGATTTTGAGGGACGACGAATAATTCCTCCTCAGTGAAATGGTAGAAGGTAAATGTGAGGCGAACGAAAAATTCCTTTTACTTGACACAAGAAGCAATCTTGGACTATATACAGACTCTGTTTTCGTTTTCCTGATACATTAGGTTTGTTGCCACCTTGACTAATAAAAGTATCCAATAAGGGAAATGAAAGTCTTCTGTAGAAGCCTTACAGAATGACTGCAATTGCACCTGTCATGTGCTTACCTGATATTTTTCCACGCATTACTCGCCTGACAGAAACCAGTTCTTTTAGACGAAATTTTTATAACATTTGTCTTACGGGTTATTAAAGTTCGTTTCGGGCAAATTAATAGAATTTCCGTTTGATCTTCCAATTTTTGTTTTTAATTTCGCCATCCCTTTTAGAAACTAGAATGTTTGAGATTTCTAGCTTCGGTCCTCATATAACAAACAGCAATCGAACTATTAAGCCATCGCTTGTGTTCTAGTAATGTTCCAATCGAAAGACAGCAAAAGTTTTTTCACACCTTTGATCTTTTGTTATTTATTCGTATTGGTCTATGCACGGCTCGGCCAATTCAATGTTTTCAACTTTCTCAAAAGTTGAAAAAAAAAAAAAAAAAAAAAAAAAAAAAAAAATGAAATAAGCAAATATTACTTAACTAAAATGTTTGTATTTGTTTTCGACTACCCAAGAAAAGAGTTAAATTAGCAAAGGAGCAGTAAAAATGCATCATTTTTTTTCCTTTTTTCTATCTTAATAGTGAAGATTTGTTCCACTGCCAAAATATTTTACAAGTATCAGTTTATTTTTTCCCGATGGTCAATAACCCTTTCCCAATATATTCTCTGAACCTCACAATAAATCGCAGAATTACAACTTGATCCTAGTTTAAGCTTAGAGTTTGACAAACGCACCACCTTTGTTTTAAAGGAAGTGGAAGGAACAGCTGTTAGGAAACTTGTTTCAGGTGACTCTATCTCCAGCATAACACCCTTAATCTGCCACCCTCGTGGTTTCCATGGTAATTTTATTTAGTCGGAAAAATTCATTACTCACTTAGTGTGCAGCTGTCGATAACCACAGCTAGCTTTTCACAAGTAAAACAAACAGATAATCGAAAGGGTGGCATTAATGTTCCAAATTGTCAGTAAAAGCTAGGTAGATTGACTGTAAAAGGTGAGACACAGAACAGGAATGAGAAAAGGCTGTATGCAAATTACTTTTAAATTCCGTGCCTCGATATGCGTTCTGATAGTAATTTAACCGGTTCGAAAGCAATTCTCTTTTGTATTGACAGAATAAAATAATATTTTGAGAGCTGCTGCAAATAAGAGAAGATACTAAATTTGCGTTAATATTCGACATTTAAATGCTATGAATCCTAACAGAAAAAGGTGGTTATTTCTTCGCGAAAACTGAAAACATAAATTACGGTTTGGAAGAAAACAAAGTCAACGCTATAAGCCAAATTTCCATCTCGCGATCGAGAAAAACTTCAGCTTATAACTGCAAACTGCTAAAATCCCTCTTTTATATCTTCGTCGAACAGATATTATTTGTCACATTAATTCCGATTTAAAGATACTAATCCGATCCAGAAGAAGTAAAAAGTACTAATTGTGTCTCTACCTGTTGGTAAATATCTTAAATCAACGCTAAAAAGAGATTTATTAAGGTTGGTAAAAATTCTTACCTTTTTAGTTAAAGAAAACAGAAATTATCCGCAAGGGCTGAGCTAGAAACGGCATTGGTTGATGTCATGTTTTCCTTTATATGCCCTCGTTTAAGTGAAAAAAGCGGCTTTTTGTCCACCGCCAACAGAACAAATTGGACAGAAAGCAAAACCCATTACGAATTGATTATACCGTGCCGCCTACGTTGCCATGGGACACTTCACTATAAGTGAACGATGACAAAGTCACACTGACGAAGCGTGGCTAGCGGCAAAAGTTGAATCTCAGAGACAATATTCTCACAAACATAAAACTTGTACCAATAGGAGTGAATGTTTTTTTCTAAACCGTGCATCATGACTATTTTTTAAAACATGAAAAAGCATTTACACCTTGAAAAAGATTAATGATAATAATAATTAGCACTTATATGGCGAAAATTTAATTTTCGTTTTCAAATGCGCCATACAATAAGCTAAAATTAATGAAAAAAAAAATACCATCTTGAGTAGAAATGTTCCCTGGTTAAGGATTTTAAAATGTAAGCTATCGGCTGCCAGTCTAAAGTCACTAAAAACTAAAATATAAAAGCGCGAGATTCAAAATATATGCTCAAAGAAAGTAGGAAAAAAAAATTGAAAAGGTAAAATAAGGAACAAAATAATGTGCTAATTTTTTTAAAAAATAGAGTATTGTTTTTGCAACGGCTTGGCCGTATTGTCTGCCTCGTTAGAGTTCGCAGTGTGCCACGATTCTAAAGTTCTTCGAACTCAAAATTTTCCTTATCACACTGACATTATCAAAATCAATAGAATGGTTGTTGGACCATGCGTGGGCGCTGAAATATTGGAACCTTATTGCATGGTTTTACATTTCGAATGTAATATTTTTTCCTCAGGCTTAGAAAACAAAAAAACCTTCCAGTTTCGTTAGTGTAGCTTCAAGGACAGTCAGAACGAAGCAATCTGTACACTACATTAGTCTGAAGATCAAGGGGTGGCCTAACCTTTGGAGAAGGGAATTCTTGTAGCAGGGTCTTGTGAGGCTTAGTGACAACACTGATTCCGTTCTTTCTAAGACGACATGTGAATGGTTCCGCTGCGGTTATGCCAGAAATGTCGGACTAACTTTACTGCATTTGCAGCGTTTGAGCACTCCAAGACATTTCTCAGTATTTTCCAGTCATTTATTTTGAATGCTACTGCAAATACCTATTTTGAACAGAGGACACAAGTGTCCATTTCGTGGATAATATTGCATATTATTTGCTTTTGACAAATGCAGCAATTTATGTTTACTCAGTGAAATCATTCGATTTGACCCCCAAAAATAAATTTTAAGAAATATCTGCGAAATGAATAATCACTACATGGTGTATTTACTATTATTAAATAAACACCAGGGAAATACCAGGTAAGCTTTCGCGTAATAACATGATATCTTCACACGTGAAAACATCGTCGTTGCTATGGTTACATAAATCGCGCCTTTCGCAGCGAATGGGAAATAAATAAAGCATTGCATGGCCGCTTGGAGACAGGGTATTTCCCTTCCACTCTCATGCCGAGGAATGTTTCACTCGTTAGATGCTGTCACTCGTGAAATATCTTTCAACACGCGCGGTCATGTAATATCCTCTATTTATCTTTTTGCTTTCACTACTCTATCTCTTCTCGGTATTAAATGATGTGCGGGAGCACACCATTAGGACTAAAAGTTACAATTGTGTATTTATGTATAAAACGTGTTGACAGAGAGATAGACCTTGTTATCGAGCCTCAATCCTGAACGAATGATCATGATGAATGATCGAATGATCATGGTAAATTAGTGAATTTTAATCCTCAAAATTGGACAAGCGCGGTACATTAGAGCACAAAACAGTTTTAATTGATTATTTACGCTCGTCATTTCTAATACCGCGCCTTCACGTTTCAAGGTAATTACTACTGATCGACCTTGAATTAACAACAGCGTTAAATTTCTTTATGTAAATTGTTTCTTTGTTTCATATATCCCGTTTCCTTTGTAATGTGAACTTAAATGAACTAAGAAATAATATCTGACATCAGTCGCATCAGCGACATTTTTTTATGATTTTGAATGAACGATTGTTAACTAAGAACTGTAATTTTATAGTTTACAACAAGCCAACGTTTCCTTGGGATAAATTATAGAGGGAAGAAAAAATTGAAGATGTAATTCATCGCCTACACACTTTTTTCACTTTTTTAAGGTGTACATGGCGTTTTCCGTTTTTAGTTTTCAATGCGTGGGAAGCTTTTCAGAACGATGAATACTTCAGGGAGTAGCCACTGTTGTTTTTTCTATGATTTAATTCTACGTGTAGGAATTAGAACCAAGATTTTTTGGGCTTGGGCCCGGTCCACACTACGCCGGAGAAATTTGAAAACGCAGCTTTGTTTCTACGGTTAGGCCTTCCGTCTACACTAATCCGTCACGAAAACGGAGTTTTTTGAAATCGCTCTTCAAACCGGAGGAATTTGAAAACGTCGGCTTTGCGTTTTAGTGTAAACGAAAAAAGAAAAAAAAATTGAAAACGATGGCGTCACGATAATTACGTGATTTCCCTGCCCGAGTTTTTCTCAGACGCAAATCCAAAATGACCGGCGATTGTTGCGTTTTGAAATCTCTCTGGCGGACTGTGGACGGGGCCTTAAAGCAAAAACTAAAGAAACACCCCGACAACATCTTCTTGTACTTTTTATTAAACTCAAACTTTACTGAAGTACAAGTTTCTTTATCTCGGCATCATTCATAACTTTTTCTGTATGTTAATATGTGTCCATTTCAACAACCAAGACGTTTGGCCGCATCACATAGCTCTCTCTTCATGGCAAAATTATCCATCTCTTCCTTCAGAAAAAAAAAATGAAGAGAGAATGCTTAAGAATAGGCGTTAATACTGTCAGGGCATTCACGCATCCACAATTTCGACGCACACTCAGGCATATCGAGGAGGTTTATCAATCATTACATCGCGATCGACCCCACGCTCTTCTAGTCTCCTCCGCAGCCGTTTTTTGGGATGTCACGCAACGCTCCCCCCATAAAACGGCTGCGGAGGAGACTAACGCTCTTCATGTGGTTTTGGTTGTGATCATACTCACCCTTATGGTTTTCTGCTGCAGAGTTCTTTTTCCGGGCACCGCCATCCCCGCTCCATATCCAAAAGCATCACAAACGGGTGAAAACAACACCAGAAGGACAAATACACAAATCAAACACCCAAAGACTCTTGTTGCCATTTTCTTGAAGGCAATTCGTTTTTCGAACAACAATGATTTGGCGTTGTTACAAGATGATTTTAGGATACTAGAGGTTTGGGTTTAAATATGCAACTAAGAACTAATTATTTCTCAAGAAATAATCAAGATTGGCATTCTGTGCAAGTAAAGACATGAAACAGTGCGGTGCGGTGCGGAAAAAAGAAATAAATAAAAATTATATAATTCATCGCAGTGACTTATGTCGCACATATGTTCAAGATTACTATTCATTCTGGGCAAAGTTGTAAAAAAAAACTGCCAGAAAGAGTACCGAAAATTTAAAGGAAATGTAAGGTAAAGTAATACAAAATTATTGTCACCTGTTAGTCAGCCTCGAGCTATGAACAATCGCTTTTACTGATCCCCAACTTGAGTCACCGAATAAGTATTAAAAAAGCCCAGCTGGGTTTCCTAAAGCTCTCTTTGTGAGAAGAGTGAACGTTTCTTTTTTATCGTCTAATTTATTTACTTTTCTCAGGCCATGTACATTTCTAGTTATATTTATTAACATTTTTCATTATCAAGCATTGCACGTTGTTAGTTTCACGGCTCTTTCCTTTATGATGTAAATGCGACGAGTGGGATCTCGCAATTGTTATTATTAATTAATTCACTGTAATTACTCACGAACTTCTCCCATCTGGTCTCGTAGTCCAGTCACTATAGAGCAACCTACGTCCGTAGATCTTTGCTTTGAACACTGAGGTCGAAGAATGGTTTCTTAATCTCGTGTGGTCTCCCCTACTTCCTTTATAGAAGGGAACGCAATGTATGGAGGGGGCCTTAATTTTTTTTTTTGATGGTATAATTTTCATTATCTATGATAATTAATTTATTCGAACAAATTTTCAGTGAAAGTTCACCAATAGTTTAAAATGCCACCATTATCAGTCTCGTATTGTAAGCAAATAAAGACGAGAGAGATATATAAAAGATTTATAAAGAAAATTAAAAGACAGTACAACGATTGAATGAATACATAGTGTAGCATATTTACTAGTTCTTAAACGCGGAACTTAGCACTAAAGTAGCCGAAGGAAAGTTATCGTAGCCGTGTCAAAGGTCTAAACAACAAATTGACGACATCATACTCAAACGTTTCTTTCCAGTGAAGACGAAAAAATAACTAGAAGCAAAATTTACCTTCGGCTACCGTACAGTAATAAAACTTATTTTGAGGGTACAAGCGGACCTCGTTGGAACTGTACTTCGGTAATGCTGTGCCCTGTTTTATTTTTTATTTTTTTTTTAAGATAACTTCCTTTAGATCCACTTAGACAATTTTATCGTTACGGAATAATAAACTTTGGATCTCTAATTTTTCCTGAAGCACCTCAAGAAAAAACCAAAATGGTTAATCCTGCCAAATTCCTCATTTCTTATTTCAATGAGAAAACTGTCTGTTTATATCATGACAACTTATTTAAAAAAAAAAAACATTCTACTGCGTAACTTGCTTAGAGACATGTTCGTATCGAGAGTGTGAAAATATTGCAGCAAATGGGACCAGGAGCCATAATCGGGGACGGAGACCGTAAGTCTTGGGGTCCGCGTGCACCTATGATATGCGACAATTTTTCTATTTTTAGAACAAGTTGCGCCATCCTGACGTCATATATCCGCGCGGATCCACGCACATGTCGGGGGCTCTCGCGTGGATGTTGTCATGCTGCGCGATCAAATGGTGAGAGTTGCAAGATTCTCTTGCAGATTTTTCACAGCGGTGGCAGGGAATAAGGCATGCGCATGGAATAAGAATCAGGGCTCTTATATGTAGTTTTATGCTCTGAACTAATGGAAAAGGTGAGTTTTTCAGGGTCGAAAACATGACTTCGATTTCGCGCTGTGAATGAATAATATCTGCTCGCGCTAGTTGTACGCGTAAGCTTTTGCGTTTGTTCGTAAAGAAAAGTTATGTAAGAAAACTTTTTACTCTGGTATCGAGCTAATTTGTGAGTTTCCCAAACAATGCTTAATCACAACCGAACCCTGTTTTGATAGTTTCTCATTGTTTCTGTTTGTTTGGCGAGTTTGCAAAAAATTTGGAAAGAAAGTCTGACGCGTACAAGTAGCTCATTTGCACAGTGCAGCGCGTGCATTTGCAAATCCGAGTCGGTGTTTTCACCTACAAATCTTGACAGAGGTTTCTTTCGTTGTCTTTTGTGCCGAGATGCTGCAACAATTTTTGCGAAAATAAAATAGACAGGGAGTTTTGATAAATCAACCAACAAAACCGAAATCGAGTTGATTAAGAAAGCGCCATCGTAATTTTGCTGATTATTTCCGCTGTATTCGCATATTTACAGCTAAGCTTTTAATATGTTCTCAAACATTTACCAACCTTAAACATATTTAAAAACTAGAGATATTATATGAGTTCGATGTACGTTTTCACACGAAAGTGCGGGAGTCCAATTTGTCATGTTTTACTGACTGTACAAAACACGCATCGTTGGGCGCTCTTATTCATCGACAACAGACAATTTATTGGATTTTTACCCAAACAAAACTGAGCAGCATCTACAGACATAAACTTTATTGTCACCTATTGGGCCTTGATAAAACATCAAGCGTTGCTTACAATTCAGGCGAAACTCAAACTTGCAATTATTTTTGTTTTTACTTTTCGGTCGAGATAGACTCTTGCGAAATCCTCGCAAGCGTGTGGCGAGAGGAAGGAAACTTTGAAGTCCTGAAACGCTGCTATATCTAAATATATCTAACCAGTTTTTTGCTGTGTTATGGAAAAGCTGTTAATCTTCAACATATGTGAAACTTAGAGTGGAGTAATGTGGAGATCTTGTAAAAGAATACGAGCTGCTGATACTCCTGGATTCAAACCATTTACTATGTTGGTCAGTGATATCATAAAGCGGCACATAACTAAATTCGACACTGTCTTACTTCACTCAAACTGGAGCAGCTTACGACGAAAACACTAAAGTAAAATTCTAACAGTCTTGAACGTATTGAGTTGTGGGCCAAAAGCATCAAACATTTCAGGAATTTCGGACGCCATTTCCTCGCGCTACATCCGCAAAAATCCTCGCACCATGTACGCGCGTGTGCAGCACGGGATGGCGCAATTTGGTCTAAAAATAGAAAAATTGTCCCATATCATAGGGACAGCCCCAATACTCGAAATGGCGCGCGCTTACGATCTCCGTCCCCGATTATGGCTCCTGATGGGGTTTAATTAAGTATTAGGACAGTCGGAACTGACTATGGTAAATGGGGTAATCTCAATGGGGGAAGCCTTTTGTGGACGTGACAAAACTAAGGAAACTCTCCAACGCCACCTTCTTTTACTATTTTATTAACATTCAAACTGTTTATTCCACACAATGGTAAGCTAGAATGTCTCTTAGTTACATATTTCTTTAATTTGACATCATAATTCAGAGAAGATACAAGTTTAGTTTATTTCCTGCCTGCCGAATATTTGCTGTATGTTTTACTGTTTAGTTCAGCAACCAAGACTTTTCGCTGCATCACACAGCTCACGCTTCATGGCAAAATGACGCATGTCTTCCTGTAGAAAGAACGGAAAAAAATAAATAAAAGCAAACTAAACGCTCGTGTATGGCAGGACATGAAATGCGAAAGTCAAAATAACACAACAAAATACAAGGAAAAATTAAAATGGTTGTTGATCGGGCGTCAAACAAGCTATATGGGAATTAGAAATTCAGGGCACAAGTTGCCTGTATGCATAGAGTAGATAAATGTTAATAGTAACATTGAAACACATCGGGCTTTCGTCATTCTTGATTGTCATCCTTCTTCTCATCGTTCCCAAGGCCGTAGCGGGAAAAAGATCTGACTGAAGCAATGGCCATGAAAACATGACTAAACAAACCACGCTATCCGCTGGATAGTGATTTATTCGGTGGATAGTGTTATCCCGGGCCAGGTATTTTAGAATATTTCTGATACTAATAAACAACTGAAACGAAGAAAATGACTGAGGCAATAGCCTCAGTTTGTCTGTTATTACTGCATGGCCCTGACTCCTACGCCCTTTAGTATTCTGTTACCAAATTTTCAAAAGTAATAAAACTTAGGTAAAATCGTTTTTACCGGAGAAAAACTATACTTACAATCACACTCTTTTTCTCTTTGAACAATCTTTTCCCAGCTAGGGCTCCATTTCCAATTGCATCACATTCAGGTGAAGATAACGCCAGTAGTACAAGTATACAAATTAAGCAAGGAAACATTTTGGTTGCCATTTTCTTGCGGAGGATTCACGCAGTAGTTTTGCCTTTGTTAAAGAATGCTTTCCGAACTGATTCTACAAGGTTGCGTTTAAATAGGAAACTAAGAACGAATTACTTGATGGCAAATAATGAGAATTGGCATCCTAAGCAGGGGACGTTATTAAAAATGCAACTGAAGAACTATAGCTCAAGAAAGGTGAAGCGGTTGAATGAGGTAAAATTTGAGTTTAGATAAACAACTATAGTCTACGCTTCACAACGCATAATGTTCAAGTGTTGAATTCCGTATGAAGAATTTAAAGTTATTAAAAATACTGAAGCCAGCTCTGAAATAGTGAGGTCAAGGTAAACTAATTTGTTCTTCGGGATTTGCTACAGAATGATTTATTTGACGCCAGATAATCAAGATTGGCATTTCTTACAAGGAAAGATATTACAAAGCGAACTAATAAATAGTTAGTAACACGAATATAAAACCATTCTGAACCATTTAAATGGGCAACTGCAATGAATAATTTCACAGCACATAATTAACGTCGGCGTTCCTTGTGACAAAAAGTTTTGTTACGAATTAATGGAAGAATGATTGTTGTTAAATGGCGGGTCCAAAGTGGAGTAATTAAAAATATATATTATCACCTTTTAATTTGTGTTAAACCATGGATATTCGTAACTTGTTAACTGTCAAAGCCGCCAATTCACAAATATTCACTATGAAAAACATACTCACTTTGGTTTCCTTGCTGTTTTTTCCTTTTCCTTGTGGGATACAATGGACGTTTCTTCTTTTATTATTGACTTTTAAAATTGTTTAGTTATGTTCAGTCCTGGTTCATTCTTGGTTACTATTATTGACATGATTATTATCAAACCTCTAGATTGCTGGATTTATGATTCTTTCCTTCGTAACGTGGAATAACTTCATGTTTTACAACTTAAAAAGAAAACCTGTTCGCCACGATTCTGGTGAAAATCCCGCGGAAAGTCTATATTAAACGCACTGCAAAACAAATTGAACAGTTTTATTAACTTCAAATGCAAATAGGACGCTTTTTCAACATCTGGGTTTATTAATTAAAGTTAAAGAATACGTACATCTGCGGTTGGAAATTTTCGCATTAAACGTTCTTATATTCTCTTTCTCGAGAAATTGACGATCAAACTTGTTCTAAATTAGCTTTTAGCTTAAGTCAAAAACATATGTTTTGTTATTGCAATTGTTAATTGCTTCCACACATGACATCACAAACTCGAGCATTGATATGAATATCTTAAAATGAATTCTTCTGTAAACCACTGAATTACAGTAACCATATTACTGAGCTTAAGAATATTTTTTGCTGCAATTTTCACTTCTCCTCCTGAAAAGGCATTCCTTGCTTTGAGCAGTTTAGCACTTAATTTTTACTTTGTTTGCTTAAGCGCTATAAGCGACGAAAAGCCCATCTTCCGGTGCATGCTATAAGAACCCTCACATCTCTAAATGTTTGACAGGTGTGCTGTGGAGAGAGGCACCGTAAAGTGTTTTGTATAGGAAGACAACATAGAATCAGTGAACCGTCCCTCCCGACCAGGAGGAGTCCATTTCTCTAAGCATTGAGCCTATACGAGGAGTATACAAGAAGTGAACAACTGAAACATTAATAATATTGAAAGGAATCGTTTCACTTTCACATATTTGCATTTGGCCAACTGAGTTCGCTTCTCTTGTCCCTGTAATTTATCAGCAGGAAGTCTGTAAACATTTGTGAAATTCAAAACGATATATATTTTTAAAGTAGCCTTTGGTCAGAATTGGCTGTATATTCCCGAGTCTAGTCATTCTGCGACTCAGAATTTGTTCTGTCATTTTATAGTTGAGCACGAACGAAGTGAACTAATTGTTACCAAGATATTCTTCAACAGTTTTAAATGACTTCTGAGCCCTTGCAGTTTGGGTTACTCGCCAAAGTTTTTGGTGGTGGTGTGCGGCTCGAACCCTGAAACCCGTGCCCTTTTACAGAAAAGGTATTCCTCTCTTTGATCAGTTTCCAAATAACAATACTAAATTTTAATAGACTTTCTTAATTTGAGCTTTTTTTCTTAAAAGACATAAACGACCAAATGCCCATCTTCCGGTGCATTTTATAAAAACGTTAACATCCCTAAATTTCGGTTGTGTTGTGGAGAGAGGCACTGTAAAGTGCTTGTATAAGAAGACAACATAGAATCAGTGGAATCGTCCCTGACGGTAAGCAGGAGTCCATTGCTCTATAAGCTTTGAGCCAATGCAAGGATTATGCAAAAAGTGAACAACTGAAACATAAGTAATAATATTGATAGACATCGTTTCGTTTTCACACATTTGTATTTAACTTTTGCATTATCGTATTCTCGGCATCTGTTTTAAATACCTCATTTATAAATGTAACCTAAATGAACAATATGTACTCTTCTCGCTGTTTAAGATACAACTTCGAGAAAACAATGACTCAAAAGTACATTGCAATAAAATAACAAAACTGCCAAGCTCTTTAATAAGAAATGGAAATGCCTTATATTAAAAGATTTTGTCCCAGAAATTTTGCCACCACCAATGTCTCAATAGGACAAATTAATTTACTTACTTTGTATCAATGTTGTCATCATGGTTTTCAAATTTCTAGTCAGTGGCACTGGAAAAGTTGAAAATTTACATGGACATGTCAATTTTAATTTACAATATGTAAATCTTGATTTACATTCTTTGTAAATTACAATTTACATGTTAGGGTTTTGTAAAATAAAATTACAGGAAATTTACAGCTTTTAGTACAGCATATAAATGTTCTGTAAATAGTGATTTACATTGTCTTTGTCGACAATGATCATTTGAAGAACATGTAAAAACCTGTAAAATATTTTACGCACTTACAGTATCTGCCTTTGTAAAAATCATGTAAATTGCTTTGGTAAACCATGTGAGAAACGTGTAAATAATTCAAGCGAATGCTGTAAAAAGTCTGGAAATGTTATGTTTGTAACCCTGTAAAAACCATGTAAATGAAAAAGGGGGCCTGTAAGAAACATGTAAAAACCATGTAAATGAAAAAGGTGGGCTGTAAGAAACATGTAAAAAGCATGTAAATGAAAAAAGGGGGCCTGTAAGAAACATGTAAAAACAATGTAAATGAAAGAAAGGGAGCCTGTAAGAAACATGTAAAAACCATGTAAATGGAAAACCAAGAAGTTGCACGGGTGCGACACCGCACTAATTAAGCTGTCTTCTTGTGAACTTTCCGCGCATCCACAACGACAAAATAAAACTAGAATTGTTACTGCACATGCAGACGTCCCAAGCTTACGTCTCTAGAAAATACAAAAATTAATTCAACAGTAAGTCATCGATTTGTGCAAAAATATGCTTAATTATTGTTGGAGCAAGTTAAATGACTAACAAATCACGTGTATGCATGTACGGGCCAAATTATATTATGAGTTCACAAGCCATATCGATGCGCTGGAATGAGGGGAACCCCCCTGTTTAAATAGATATTATTCAAGTTCCTGTTTCATTTTCTATTGTATTCCAGTGAACGGTAAGGTAGGTTTTGTAGGAGTTTAGTTAATTCAGAAACTCAAACTTTCACAATGTTTCTCAGCGACCGGTGTATTAATTGCTGTAATCTGCACGTTAATGCTTTAAATAACAAGGGGGACCCCCTAACGTCTGACCTATTTTTACTATTGCGCAAATCAGCGCTCTCAAATTGTCTCTAATAACTTAAGTTAACTAATAACTTAAGTTAAAAGTTACCTATCGCTTGATACGGTATACTTACATATCTAACACTCCATTTATATTTTAAAATACGGACTAAAATATAATAATTTCTACCGATGCAACTATATAAAAATTTTAAATATGTCTAAAATTCTAATAGCATTTTAAACACACCTCGCACAATTTACTGTGCAGTCGTAATTTGAAACTAGGTTCACGAGGTCTTTTATGGCAAGCCGTTTGTAGCAAAATTTAATCCTTGCAATATATGTTTAATCCTTTGAATAACGGTTTTATTTAAGGATAGAAAAAAAAAAACATTCAATCCAATGGCAAATAAAATTTTTGGTTCAATTTAATCTTTTGATTTTCATGATTCAATCCAATACCTGGAATATTGATTCAATCCAATACCTGGAGTATTGATTCATTCCAATACCTGGAATATTGATTCAATCCAATACCTCGAATATTGATGCAATCCAATACCTCGAATATTGATTCAATCAGGAGCCATAATCGGGGACGGAGACCGTAAGTCTCGGGATTCGCGCGCACCTATGATATGGGACAATTTTTCTATTTTTAGAACAAATTGCGCCATCCTGACGTCATATATCCGCGCGGATTCATGCACATGTCGGGGGCTCTCGCGTGGATATTGTCACGTTGCGTGATCAAATTGTAAAGAGTTGACAGATTCTCTCGCGTATTTTTTACAGCGATGCAGGGAATAAGGCAGGGAATACGAACCAGGGCGCTTATATGTAGTTTTATGCTCTGAGTTAAAGGAAAAGGTGGGTTTTTCAGGGTCAAAAACAAGACTTCAATCTCGCGCTGGGAATGAATAATAAGATCTGCTCACGCTAGTTGTAAGCTTACGCGTATGTTTTTGCGTTTGTTCTGACTCAAGAATATAGCAAGAAAACTCTCTACTCTGGTATCGAGTTAATTTGTGAGTTTCTCAGACAATGGTTCATCATAACTAAAACCTGTTTTGATGGTTTCTTATTGTTTCTGCTTGTTTGGTGAGTTTGCAAAAGTTTTTGAAAGGAAAGTCTGACGCGTACAATCAGCTCATTTACATAGTGCAGTTCGTGCACTTTCAAGTCCGAGTCCGTGTTTTCAATTGTCAACAAATCTTGACAACGATTTCTTTCGTTATCTTTTGTGCTGAGGTGCTGTAACAAATTTCACGAACGCAAAAAACGCTACTAACATCATGTGTGTTTCTTCAACATAATTGGTGCTTGGCATTAATTTATTCCTATATCTATTGTAGTCCTCAAAGTGCCGTAATCTTCTTTTGGCATGGAATTTACTTTACTCTATGTTTTATTGTGCTGTAAGTGTTTCAGTTTTTTATGAATAAATAAGAGCCATTAAAAAAAATCTATTATTCGCGTCCTCAAATTCGTGAAGAAGATGTTTGGTCTTGTAGAAGGTCATCAAGACTACATAAACTTAAACTAATGACTAAAACAATAGTTTACAACAAAGATCTTCAGGTGTCGGTTTCCGAGTGTGGCTCTATATTCCCAATTATCTGCGGAGAGAGTACCACAATCGACCAACCAATCAATGAACCACAATCACGATAGACTGCTGGCAGGCTGTTTTTCTCTCGAAATTTCAGCAGGGGTAATGGATCGAGACTCTTTAGCCTTCTTCCCTATTCGACCATACCGACCTTGTCCCGCCTTCTTCCCTACTCGGCCACCGCCACACCGTCCTTTTGTGTTCGCGATGACTAAAACTCTCGTCTAAGTGACCCATAGAGAAAACACCGGCTGCCAGCAGACTACAATAACGATATCAACAATTAACTTTTCCTGTAAACAAAATATTTTCGGTTAAACGAGACCGACTAAAACGTGTCAAGTAATGTGATATCTTTATAGTACATTGTCTAATTTTCAGAATCCTACCGTCAAAATACCTCAATTGTTTAGTAAATAAAAATCAATGAATCAGTGAGTCACCCCTGTCTTACAAAATGTTAATGGTTAACCTTTGATGAACTAATCAACTGGCACCGAACAACCGGTAACCGTAATTTTCAACTTCAAGGAAAGCTAAGTACCAGTCCTAGGAAAGGTGATTTTTATGTACGCAGCTGAATCTGGCTAATTCAAACTCGGTTATTTCGAATTCCCCGTCATTTCGAACTCAAAGTCATTTCTCATGGATTTGCTCATCGGTCATTTAATTTACCATCAGCTTCAGCTATTTCAAAACTCCGCTACAGTTAAATCCCGTTAATTCGACAGAACTCGGTTATTTCGAATTCCCCGTTAGTTCCAACTCAAAGCTATTCCTTCAGATTTGTTCTTCAGCATTTACTATCGGCTTTTTCAAACTTCCGCCACAGATGCACCCCCACTTATTCGAACTCGGTTATTTCAAACTCTCCGTTATTTCGAACTCAAAGCCACTTGCCTTGGAATTGTTCCAAATAGCAGGACTCAAGTGTATTATCGTGAAGAAAAAGAAGTAAAGAATCAGCAAAATAGTGACCGCTGTTGCCTTCCAAAACTAGCCTACCGAGGTACTTCAAGTCATTAACGACTATTATGATCAAATTTCATGTATTGAGCATTGGCATTGGAAACCAGGATATCGGATTCTCTTTTAAAACTAGACCTTGCCAGTTTTAAATTGGATACTTGTGCAGATCATCAGTATCTGATCAGGCCAAGTAAAATAGCGTGCAATATTAACCAGATGTTGCCCCATTGAGATAACAAGAAAGGGAAAATTCAAGGGGAATATTTTTGAAATAGAAAACGCTATACTGTATTTAAAGAGCCTTTAAGTGATATCTGCACTGCTGTAAAACCTTAGCTCAGACAATTCGTCGCACTATTGTGAATTCGAAGGCATCTCAATACATTATTATTTTTTTTTTTGCGATTTTGGCCAGAATACTGTCATGCAAAATATCAGTTTGCCCGCTGAGCACGCTTTTCTTGACCGTGTAATTTACCAGCAGGAAGTAAACGATTATTTTGATCAAATTTCGTATAATTAGCATTGATATTCGAAACCAGGATATCGTATTGATCACGTATTTATTTATTTATTTCAGTCTTCACGATGACCCACGAGGTAATGCCGGAACAGGGCTTCTGATCAGTTGACAGCTAACGGAAATTGAAGCAAAATTTCTCAAAGAAACTGAAAGGAATTTGTCAGTAGAAACAGAAAGGTAGTTGTACCATCCTTGAACTCTGAATTAGTTCTGAACCGCATTTCAGTTCCGCCATCACGAAAGGCTATACATTTCACCGTTTCACAATTGGAGGAGAAAGCGGAGCACTTGCCATTCTGTAGATGAACAGGGAGGCGGTCCATTTTGTAAATGAATGTCGAGATCTCGCGATAAGTGAGTAAGTGTTATCTGCACTGTTGTAAAACCTCAACTCAGACAATTCGTCGCACTATTGTGAATTTAAACGTATCTCAATACATATTTTGCGATTTTGGTCAGAATCCTGTCATGCAAAATATCAGTTTGCCCGCTGAGCACGCTCTTCTTGCCCCTGTAATTTACCAGCAGGAAGTAAACGATTATTCTGATCAAATTTCGTATATTTAGCATTGACATTCGAAACCAGGATATCGTATTCATCTAGTTTTCGTTATATACTGCAGGTAGATTTTGTTGTTTCCATACAATCTTTCATCGACGTAAAATGAGTAGCAGTACCCTGTTGGAAGTGTTTGGTCAAATCGTGTTCCGCTTCACGCGTGGCGTAACGGAGCATTACAATCCAGAAGAACCTGAATTCACGATGGAGTCATTTGGTTACGATCCTCTGCAAAGCACTGGGCGAGAGTGGTATTATCTTCCTGTTGATGAGCTCATTTACCAAGAGTACAGCGACAAAGAAGTCACAAGTTCGGCCTTTTTACCGTCGAGAAGGATAATTACAAGGCTTATAAACGCTTGCTCTCCGGTGGAAAATGAAGAAACTGCAGCAGACCAGGAAGATGAGGATAGCGCCATGGCCTGGAAGCGGCTTCGACCGTCTTTTTTGCAAACAGTTTGTAAATCCTTGTACATTGGAGCTTTGATCACTTTTCTAGCTGCTATAATCATTGGTATATTTTTCCTGCTGATTGTTTACCTCTGTTTTAAAACTATCCTCAATTGTGCACATTACCCAAGCAAACTAATCCCAGTCCCTGTCCAATGGACGAGAACAATTTCTGATGCGATTTCGGTCGTTTTCTACTACATCTGGCTTTTTGTCAATCTGTCGTTTCTTTTCCGTTCCTATCAGCTAAAAGGACTAAAGAAAAAACTGATGTTAGTTTCCTTATCAATGTATTGTTTGGACACACTTTACCGTGTTGTCTTGCAAGTTATGGGGATGCCCTATTACTTGGCGCCTGTTATATACCAAATCCCAATTTATACCTGTCTCTTCACCAGTATATGTTTACAGCTCTTCCTTGTCGTGAGACTCTTGTGCGTGCGATCAAGAAAGCAACGCCTAACTTTCATGTGTAAAATGACGACACCGACCTTTCTGATGATGATTACTAGTGTTTTAATATCCGATTACCTTTATGCAGCGTATCTCAAACAAAACAACAAAGGAAGACTGGCCATTGCTCTGTTCGCTCCTCTTTCTGGGCTCGCTTTAAAAATAGTATCACGAATTTGTGCTCAGCGGTTGTGGAATATTACCCATCCGGGATATTCGTATGTGCTTTTGGCACCTTGCTATTACGGGACTGCCATTATTTTTCGAATTTTGCAAGCTGATCTTGACAGTTTGAAATCCATTGCTATTCTTGGTATAATTCACGGCGCGGCCGAAGTCGTGGAGCGAAGTGCCATGGTTGTGATTGATCATATTTGTCATGTGGTGTGCAAGAGAGAGTCAGCTCCTTGGGGACATTTTCGTACTCCTCGACGAGAAAGACTAATGGCTGATATCGCTATCATGAGCATGTTGTCCGAGTCTACTGCTATAGTGTCAGTTAATGGATTCATATACTTGTATCAATTTATCTACTTGGAAAACAGCTCCCTTTTAGAGTTGCTTCAGCCTTTTGCTGTTCACACTTCAGTTCAGCTGGTGATCGAGTGGTTTTTCACTAGCGTGTCTCTTGCTATCGAGGCTCGTTACCAGAACATGGCAGTAATGGCTGTTTGGAGACGAAGATGGAAAAGACATGTCTTGGTAGCGTTTTACAATACACTACCCTTAGCTGTATGGAATAGCTCTTGCCTGTTGATGCTTTTAAGGGCTCGCTTTGGCTTAAACATTAACAAGCGCTGCAATATGCCGTTTACTTGAGAGTTGGGCGTGGCCTGTCGACTCTACTTTCTTTAGCCATGTTTCTCAGATTTGTATATTCATGTATGTTCTTATCAGTTTCTAAACAGTATAACGAACATTATGTCAACGGATTTTGTCAAAATTGTTATTTTTTTTCTGCGTAGTCGCCGATACAATATTAGACTGCGAGTAGTCCATCTTTCGCTTAGTCCATCGTGCGTGACGCCAAAGAAAACCGCGAGAGAAAACAAAAATAGCCGCGCTGAAAGAGAGATCTACTCGTAGTCTAATACAATATTCCGCAAATAAACAGGGAAGTAACTTAAGTTTTTGGGACGCAGAGCCTTGTATTTACTGGAAACTACACAGCGTTTTAGTATGACGGCTGCCATGTTTACGTTACCAAACAATTTTCCCTCCTTCAGGATAGAGGTGTAAGAGAGGCCATTTATATCTGAAACTCTAAGTCGTTCCCCAATGCAGACGGGGTAAGATGGAAAGAGGTATTTGTGTGGAACCGTCGTTTTGCAAGATGAATACGGTGGAAAACTGGCGCCGAGATTATTCCGCGAACACTGAGCAAAATGAACAAGTCGACAGATTTGGACGAAAGCTCTATTTTTAAGAAATGTCTCTTCTGACATATTTCCAACTTAATAAATATCACGTTTTTTAAGTTTACGACGAAGTGGAAACAAATAAATTAGTTAAAAGGAGCTTCAATCATTCCGAAAATACCGTTACATCACCAATTCAAACAGAGATGTTGATCTTTCTCTTCTTCATGCCCGCCTTGAAAACATCTTTGACTTCTTGGCCTCGCTGTCTTATTCCTTTCGATTGACTCTCATTCAGATTTCGGAATCATTGAACCCCAACGTTTACCCATACACCCTGCTAGAAAGCCTGTTCACAGGCTCGTGTGTGCATGTATACATTAAGATCATGTAAACGCGTTTGTAGTCCATGTTTTGAGACGCTTCTATGTTCATTGGAAACGTCGCAAAGTATGTTTAACAGATTACCAGGCCCTTGGGCGTAATAAGAGTGACTTTCCAGGAGCGAAACCACTTGTAGATTAGGGCTTAACAGGAGCTTGAACCACTCGAACGCACATTGTAATTCAAAGAAACCAGGTCACAGTAAAATCAATCGTTAGCGTTTATTGGAAGGAGCGATGAATCAGCAATATAGAAATCAGAATAACAAAATAGAGATGAACTTGTGATGTGAAGTCATAGTAACGGTTGTGATTGTGTGGTTCGAACTAAAAGCAAAACGATACAAAAGGCTCATGTAAGCTAATACTAGTTAAGATACAAAACATAAATCAAGGATACCGATGGAACGTAAATCTTAAACTATAACGACACGATTACAACTAAAATATATGTAGCTTTGATGTTGATCCTGCGAGGGTAGCAATGGTAGAAACGATAGCTTAGCACGATAGCGATGGCAGCGATAGCATAAAATAACAGCGAAAACGTAGATGGCGTAACTAAACTGATAAAAATGTGGTGTCTCTAATTACATGATTCCAAAGGTTATATTACGAAACTTGCATTGATCACAGCAATCACAGCATGAATAGCAAAAACTTAAAAAATGTACATAATCGTTAACAAGTAATAGTTATTTCAACAAAACAAAGAGGAAAACGAGTTACGAAAGTAACAATAAGATACACAAGATTGATATCGAAATCTGAAAGACACAATTAATTCATTTAGCTTATTTTCGAAACTCTTTCGAACTGCGTCGTTTGATCATGAAACCGAGCAGGGGCATGACAAAAGCGAAGTCACGATTGGTCGTTTACTTTGACTGTTGGGCTGAGAAAATAGCACATTTTGTCGGAGCTCATTACACGCGTTTTATTTTGATGTTAACCAATTTCAGAATTAACTCTGACGAGGTGCACAATCCAAATAAGAACATGCAGATACCTTTCAAAGGTTCAACGGAAACCAGTCTTAAGTGAGAGAAGAAGATTTTGCCTCAGTTTGAAAGTACACGGGCAGCAGAAATTCTACGGAATGAGTTAACAGGTACAAAGAGAGTTTCTAATTTGCACCTCATAAACAACAAGGTCACAAAACATCATCGAACACTCGTCGCGATCGCCCCTTTAACATCGAACACCAACTTAAAATTACTGCATCTACACAAATACACTCTAACATA
Source organism: Orbicella faveolata (assembly GCF_042242905.1). Lineage (NCBI taxonomy): Eukaryota > Metazoa > Cnidaria > Anthozoa > Scleractinia > Merulinidae > Orbicella > Orbicella faveolata. The sequence goes on from NW_028301564.1 coordinate 18,171,237, forward strand.
CAATTTTGATTAGACATGACTCTGTTATTGCCATAAGAGATGTTTCCAGGCCAATAAAAGACTCGACTTCGAAAGGTGTTTCCTGTAACGTCAATTACAACAAAATAAATAGCTCTGGTTACGAAGCAACCTCTCGAACTCTAACCAGGGAAAGTCCTCGGATAAAGGAAATCAGTTGTAATTAGTCAATAGCAAGGTAACGTCGCGTGGGACAAGCCACACACCTGATTTAGGCTCTGAACCTGGTTATTCCTCACTTCTGATAAGTTAGAAAATATTGTACAAGGTATACAAGAGAACTGAAAAAATTAGTAGACTGGTCTGGGTCTATATCCCAACCATTTACCAGAATTCTTCCTTAAGTTCCTCTTAAAAATCATTAAACGGTCGTCTCATACAGCAATCGCTCCTTTTCTTCGGAAGAACCTCTTCTGATTCTTGGTGAGGGTGTTTCCCAGTCATCATCGTGCGATTGTTCACTCAGCAACGGACTTGGCGAATGGCAAGGTAACATATCCAAGTCACAGTCTTCAGAGAATTCATGCCTTGAAAAGTAAGATATACAGGCTTCCTCATATAAATTAGTAGCCAAATGTTTGCTGGTATGTTCCACAATTTTTTGAAAATAGACTGTCTTTGTTTCTGAGCAGGAGATAGGGTTCGTCAAACTCAACCAGTTTTCCCTCGCCTAGTACCTGCGAAAACAAAACAACGGTTCATAATTGGACGTAAAACAAAGAAAACACAATTATTGAAAATGTTTATATGAATACGTCTCTGTTCTTGAATATCTATTCCTTCCCCATCTACATAGGGGTTTGAACCTTATATAAGGCGGCTTAGGCACTGGACTAAACGCTAAGAAAAAGAAGATGTATGGACGATGTGTATCTGTCAGAAAAAATGTCAAGCCAACCACAATGTAATTTAATGTAATGCATTTGGTAACAAACACTACATTCAAAGAGAGAGAAACTCATCAGTACTCGGTCAGAATCCATGATGGTGTTAAGTCAACGCTTGTTGTTCCCCCGTTAAATACTGAGTTGAAATAATTGTTGTTGCTGCTCTTTAGTTGTGTTAAGCTTATTTGACACTATTTGTGCCCCTATCCTTTTTAAACAGATCCTTTGTCGTATTTCTAGTCTAGTTTACTACCAGAATTTGTTATTACTACTATTTTCATCCTAGGCATTCATCTTTGACATTACCAGCTGTTAGGGAAGTTTCTCCTCTAAACGTTGAGTCATTTGAAGCTGTAATGACTCATTATCCTGATAGGGCAAAATCAAACTTTGTCCTTCACGGTATCAAGGAAGGTCTTAGACTTGGTTGCGATAACCCTGTAACTTTGACATCAGCGAGAAGAAATAAACTGTCAGCTTACCAACATTCCGAGGTGATCGATGTGTATTTAGCTAACGAGGTCAGACTAGGCCGTGTAGTGGGTCCTTTTGATGCCCTACCAGTGCAAAACCGTCACGTAAGCAGTTTTGGGGTTATTCTTAAGAAAGGGCAGCCGGGCAAAATGGCGCTTTTTCGTGGACCTAGGCCACAGCGTCAACGATGGAATCCGTCCAGAATCCTGGCATCTCCAGTACATCAAAATGAACGATATTATTAAGTGTGGGCCGGGTGCCTTCATAGCTAAATTTGACAGAATCTGCGTACCGGGATAGTGCTATTCATCCTTTGGACCGCCACCTATTGGGCCTGAAGTGGCGCAATGCTTATTACATAGATCTCGCCTTATATTACCATTTGGGCTTCGCTCAGCTCTAGCAATATTCAACTCAGTTGCAGAATTGGTCGAGTGGATTTTGGTCCATAACTAAGGCATTGAGGACTTGTTGCATTATTTAGGTGATTTCATCATGGCAGCTCAAGCAAACTCTGTGGTCTGTGCTTCCAACCTTCAAGTAGCTGTAGCAGTGGTTGCCAGGTTGGGTCTACCTTTACATCCCCAGAAATACTTGGGTCCAGCCTCATTCGTGGTGGTCCTGGGAATTGAATTAAATAGAGCAGCTTAGATTGCACGCCTTCCAGCTGGTAAGTTTTCTGCCTTGTAGAGGCTCTCTCCCATTAGTCAACCCGCAAATGCTGTATTAAAAAAGATCTTCAATGGCTACATCATGCCTGCATGGTGGTTTGGCCAAGTCGCACCTTTCTTCGCAGGGTGATTGATTTATTGTCCTGTTTCCGCAATGATTCTCATCCAATAAGTCTTAACGTGGAGTTTAGAAAGGACTTGGCCTGGTGGGTAGAATGTTTTGGTCAGTGAAATGGTATATCCTTTTTCCTTTTTCCCACCCTCGAGCCTTTGCCTTACTTTTTTGTCAGTTCTGACGCATCTGTTGCCATTGGTTATGGTGCTTTTATGGACAACAAATGGTTCAATGGTCGGTGGTCTACTCCCCAATTCCCACTGTCCATTGCTTACAAGAAGCTTTTTCCTGTTGTTTTGGCAGCCCATGTTTGGGGTCTTTGTTGGTCCCGCAGGCGTACTTTGTTTCATGTCGATAACGAAGCTGTTGTTCACATTCTTAACTCACGGACGTCTCCAGAACCAAACATTATGCATTTGTTGCGTAGCTTACGCAAAACTGCAGCCTGCTTCAGTTTTACGTTTGCTGCAATTCATTTTCCAGGAAGAAATAACGCGGCATAGCTGACACCTTATCTCGCTTCAATTTTCAAGCCTTTCACTCTCAAGCGCCATATGCCAAGAAGTTTCCGGTCCTCATGAATGGACCCTCTACCTTTTTGCCACGTACCTGGCTGGCTCACTACGACACTCTTCTATTTAAGAAGCTTACCTATCTGCGGTGCGGTCTCTTCATGTCGATCAAGGGTTCCCTGACCCCTTGGAGAACTGCCTTCGGCTTCAAAGAGTTATTAGAGGAATCAAGCGTTCTCAGGGTGCCTTACCTTCCAATCCACGCCTACCAGTTTCTAGTAACATTCTTCGCATAATTTACTCCGCCCTCGACCTCAACTCTTTTGACGATGTTATGTTTTGGGCCGCCTGCGTATTGGCATATTTTGTTTTGTTTTTGTTTTGTTTTGTTTTGTTTTTTTTGCGGTCTGCCGAGTTCACTGTCCCCAGCTTATCAGCCTTCAACCCGAGCCTCCATTTGTCCGTGTCTGATGTTTCTATGGACCTTCCCCTCGATCCATCTTGCTTGTAAGTTTTTATCAAAGCTTCTAAAACCGACCCCTTCCGAAAAGGGTGTAACGTTTTGATTGGACTTGGTTCGCCACCTTTGTGCGCTGTGTAAGCTGTCCTCTTTTAGAAAATGGTCTTCCGCTAAATCGCTTACTGGTAACAGACAGGTTAAGAGCCATTCTCCTTTCTGCCGGTCTCTTTGGGGATTTTTCCAGTCACAGTTTCCGAATTGGGGCAACCACTTCCGCAGCGAGGTATGTGTTTCAGATCATCTTATCTAGGTCCTGGGCCGGTGGAAAACTGACGCTTTCAAACAACATATTAGAACCCCACCTGATCTTATCACTCCCGCAGCCAAATCGTTGGTGGAATATTTTGGTGAGTGCCGTTTAATTTAGTTGCTTCTGCGAATTTTTGCTTCTTGCTTCCATTAGTGTATTTGCTCGCTGCTTGGTAGCCTGTTTTGTATTTTGTTGTCTGTTTTAGGTTGCTGTTTGTTGTTTTGTGCCTGCTTGTTTTTTCAACAGGGAGCGTTAATTGCTTGGCTTTAGCCCATTGCCCTCCTGCTGTTTAGCATTATCTGGCTGTCTTGTCTTACTTGGAGGGGTGCGTCCCCGCAGTTACGTACTTGGAGATTCATTGTTTGGAGGGTCGGCCCCCATGGCTACCTCCCATCGGATCCTCCTTTCTCCAAGCACTTACATTTGCCCTGGAGTTTCTTTATCTTTGGAGGTGCCAGTGTGAGGTTGTTATGGTTACCCCCTTTATTTGCATTTTGCCCAAACTCGCTTGCTCATTGCCTGCTTTGCTGCCAATTGGCAACTACCCTCCATTTTGAATATTGCTTATCGACAAGTTGATTTACAATAAAAGATCAAAAGATACAACATTGTCAATAATATACATAAATTCTTAAATTAAGAATTTGATCATTGAAATTATAAAAAATTAAGTCGTAGATAAAGTTAAATTAAAAATCTTACGCGATGAATTTTTCTTAAAAAATCATTTGTACCGGCCATGGCGCGTATTGTTTCTGGTAGAGTGTTCCATGTTTTTGCCGCAAAGAAGCGGAAAGACCTCAGACCACGCTTGGTGCTACCTACCCTTAGTAAATAGAGCATATTTGTGCTCCTCAAATTATTATTAGTTTTCCTTACGCATACAATTCTCAAACTTATTAATAATTCATCATTTAAAAAGAGAAAATCGTAACTGTGACGGCGTTTGGATATCTCATCTTTCTCTTTGCATTTATGTGTAAAATCAAGACATGAGAATTTGAAAAGTCTCATTTCTTGATTTTACTCATGTCAGCAAAATTTTATCGCTTTCTTATTGATAGAAATCGTTTCCTTTTTCACCGTATATTAATATTTAACTTTTGCATTATCATTTTCTCGGCATCTACCAAAACAGTCGGCATCGACTAAAACTCTCGTCTAAGTGACCCATCGAGAAAAAACCGGCTGCCAGCAGACTACAATCACGATATCAACGATTAACTTTTGCTGTAAACAAACTCCCCAAATATTTTCAGTTAAACGGGACCGACTAAAACGTGTCAGCAAGTAATGTGATATCTTCATAGTACATTGCCCAATTTTCAGAATACTACCGTCTTCTACGAATCATTTGTTCATAATACCTCAACTGTATAGTAAATAACAATCAATGAATCAATGAGTCACCCTGTCTTACAACTGAAATGGTAATGGTTAACCTTTGATGAACTAATCAACTGGCACTGAACAACCTACAACCGTAAGTTCTTCAAGGAAAGCGAATCCAGTCGACCTCGGAAAAGTGATTTTTATGAACACACTTGAAGCCCGCTAATTCAAACTCGGTTATTTCGAATTCCTCGTCGTTTCGAACTCAAAGTCATTTACCATCAGCATCAGCTATTTCAAACTCCGCTACAGTTGAATCCCGCTAATTCGACTGAAATCGGTCATTTCGAATCCGCGTTATTTCGAACTCAAAACTATTCCCTCGGATTCGCTCTTCAGTCATTTACTATCGGCTTTTTCGAACTCATGTTGCAGACGCACCCCATTTATTCGAACTCGGTTATTCAAAACTCTCCGTTAATTCGAACTCAAAGCCACTTGCCCTGGAAATGTTCGAAATATCGGGACTCAAGTGTATTATCATGAAGAAAAAGAAGTAAAGAATCCGCAAAATAGTGACCGCTGTTGTCTTCCAAAACTAGCCTACCGAAATACTTCAAGTCATTAAGAAAACGGCTATTCTGATTAAATTTCATATATTGAGCATTGGCATTGGAAACTAGGATATTAGATTCTCTTTGTAAAACCCTGACACAAAAGTGGGTACTTGTACAGATCATCAGTATCTGATTCACGCCAAGTAAAAATGGAATATCACTATAGCGTGCAATATTGACCAGATGTTGCCCCATTGAGATAACAACAAGAAAGGGAAAATTCAGGGGAAATATTTTCGAAATAGAAAACGATATACTGTATTTAAAGAGCCTTTCAAGTGATATCTGCACTGCTGTAAAACCTCAACTCAGAAAATTCGTCGCACTATTGTGAATACAAATGCATATCAATACATTTTTTCCGACCTGCGTCAGAATCTTGTCATGCAAAATATCATTTTGCCCGCTGAACACGCTTCTCTTGTCCCCGTAATTGACCAGCAGGAAATAAACGATTATTCTGCTCAAATTTTATATATTGAGCATTGGCATTCGAAACCAGGATATTGTATTCTCTTTGTAAAACTAGAGATTGCCAGTTTTTGAAATTGCCAGTTTATGAAACATTTATGTCGGCGTGTTGTCGCAATTGACTGTAAACTCACTTCATTGTGCGTCATTCAATTCTGAATTCAGTTTTTGTTTTGCTCCCGGCCGGTTTGACAGGAGAGCAGCTATTATGAGCCCGTCTACAAACGATACACTGCGGCTTGAATTCTAACCGTTATCCGCTTTGTCCGTATGGAAAGGACAAATTGTCTTTCACTAAGTATGCTAAACGGACGTACATTATAGGTTGACGACCGTATGTTTATGATCTGTTGGTGGCTGTCAACTAGGCGAGGTCACCGTGGCTATCTTTTCTGATGTTCTTCCCAGTTCTTCTGCCATACTGATACTCATGGATGGTTTATTTAAAAAAAATGTTAACGTATCTCCCGAATGTGTATTTACCATTCACTTGAGTATTATTTTTCTTATTAAAACAGAAAATAACAAATAAAAATCAGTAAAAGATTAATAGGCAAACCCCTACTATCATTGTCGTGAGAACGAAGCGAAGGACAGTGCAAAGGGGCGTGATCTTCTTTGAAATCAGATTAAATAGAGAGAACTGGGTAAGGAAATAAATAATCAAATAAAATGATCTGTATTAGGGTTCCGTTTAAGCACGAGCAATACTTAAAATAACTATGGGAAAATATTGTCTCTCTCAGTCGTCAAATGCACTCACCTAATTTGAGAACGGAATTCTAATCTTCGATTTAACCATGTTACCCCGAACTCACCACTTTCTCTCGAACTCGAATCATTTATCCTTAATTAGCTATACTCTCCAGTCATTTACTCTCCTGCTATCCCGAGCGCTTTATTCGTTTCTCTTGAGAGCTCGAAATAGCGCGTTTTAACAGTCCATTCTTTCTCTCTCTTAGCTGTAGACTGTTTGATACGTATACAATCTACAAGATCGTCTTCCGCCTAGTACTGAGAGTAAATCACTTTTTTAGTGTTATCACGAAAACGGTTATTGCATTTTCATAATCATAAAATAAGATATTTTAATTCCGAATACGGTGACTCTAATAGCTAAGATTACTTTCCGAATGCTACTGAGTTTCAAGTAAAGTTACCTTTCTAAAGGTAAGTTCACACTAGCGTCACGACAGCATAACGACATAATGGCGTACGGTAACAACATAACGACATAACCGCATAACGACATAATGCCGGACATAATGACATATAACAACATGGTAATCGCTTATGGTGGTAATGCCGAACATCGACAGAAAGGGAAAACATCAGTCTTTTTCCTTACATGATGTATTTGTGTTCATGTAATAATGTTACTGTTATGGCGTTATATCAGCAATATTTACACAGCAAACATAACGTGCTTCCTATGTTGTTATGTTTATGTCGTTATGTTTTAATGTCGCTAGTGCGCAGGGAACTTGATCTGACTTCTTAAGTATACGACAATTTGTATAATAATGACACTGAGGAAACTGAACGAAGACTGCTGTTGTATAGATAAAATATTTGGTGAGAAACTTTACAAGAGTGGAAATATTTTTGGAAATTAGGCTTATTAAATTTAGAAATCCTGATGGTTATCTGGATGAGGAAATACCAGAAAACCCGTGAGTTTTGCCAATGTCAAGCTATAGTGTCTTTCAGTTTAATGTACCTGAAACACTGCAGCTAGTCAAGTACTCATTAGCTCCTGAGAATCCGATATACTGGTCTGAAAAACCGGCAGGAATATTTAATCATACTGATACTTCCCTGTTTTACATAAATAGAACATTAATTTGTTAGATGGCATGGTGAGGTTGGTAAACCAAATTCTTAATTGCGTATTTGTTCTAGTATTTTTCGACTGATTAAACCTAATAAAGCCGACTATAATGGGTTTATACAAAAGCAAACAATTGTCAAATACTTGTGAAATGTTCGTGGCTAGTCTGACGCGGCGTTTCGTCTCGGCCAAGAGACTTTTCAGAGACCTTTAGAATTCAAAGGCAAACTCGTTGAGCATCACGCCCAAAGTCCCGTTCGCAAATTCTTGATGTTGACAGTCTGGCCCTCTATCGCAGAAGGATTCCCAACCGTACGTTCACGAGTTAAATTTATACAAAAGCAAACAATTGTCAACATTTCACAAGTATTTGACAATTGTTTGCTTTTGTATAAATTTAACTCGTGAACGTACGGTTGGGAATCCTTCTGCGATAGAGGGCCAGACTGTCAACATCAAGAATTTGCGAACGGGACTTTGGGCGTGATGCTCAACGAGTTTCCCTTTGAATTCTAAAGGTCTCTGAAGAGTCTCTTGGCCGAGACGAAACGCCGCGTCAGACTAGCCACGAACATTTCACAAGTATAATGGGTTTAATTTTGAAATCGTGATGATAAAAGGAATTTCCAACAAAACGACGGCCAATAAAAGCTTTGAACACCTCAGAGTCAATATTTATTCATACAGGAACTTTAGAATGCAAAACAACTGCAGATCTTTTGAAGAACGCTCCAACGTTTATTGCCACGTTTCTGTATTTTTTAAGTATATCTAAAATTAGTTTTTTTGGAGTGTATATAAGGAATGTCGTATCACCGATTGTACAAGCAGGTCTCACTGGAGAACAAGAAGACTGCAGCAGAACAACAACAACAAAGGATTCATTGTTCAACAGCTAAAGGTAAACTTCCCTTAGTTATGATCTGCTTGAAGTCCAGCGTTTTACACTTCACGATGAATCACCACTTTGCTATAAATTTCTATATATTACCTCCTTGTCAGTTATGCTAAAACAGAAGAACATAACTGAGCTGGTGATGTGAGTCTTTGCAGATTGCTTTAAATTTTTTAAATTTCTCACCCCTTTGTTTAGTTACTGAAAATACAAGCTGGTAATTTTTAAGTGTAGTAGTAAATTAGGAACATGTTAAATATAACAAAAATAATTTAAACTTTTCTTCCTGATTGACTTATATTGACGTCGTACCTTACATCCAAAAAATGAACTGCAAGGATTTTTTAAGGAGATGTATTTTAATATGATTTCTGTAATTAGCAAGGAGAATTCGCTCGGGAATTATGAAGACATCAAAACGATACCTATTACAAGGCAAAAAGGTTTAATCCTTAATGTTACATCTGTGGACTCATTTTCTCCTCAAAAAAATAAAGGTTGGAAATTGTATACTGAGTTCTACCGCCATTTTTTTGCGAATGACATTGCGAGGCATCTTAATTTGATTATCTCTAAAGGCGGACTTTAAAACCTTGATGCATAATATGCTTTTAAAATGGGACTTAATATTTTCAGCTTCCCTAAAACAAGATGCTTTCCTGGATTCAGCTACTTGGTGTTTTCTCGCTTGCCCTGGTTGCTGCAATGGCGAACAAAGCTTCCCTTGCAACGGTGAACGACGAATTTAACTTCATGCAGGATGCAGCTGATACAGAAGATTATCTTACTGAAGTCAGTCTGGATGAGAGTCCCGGCTTCAACATTACCATTCCACGCTCGTCCATTTTAGCAGCCAAAAAATTTAGTGTCACCATCCCTTTGCTTCTGAGCGGAAATGGTGTCAACACATTTTACAGGCACTGTTACTGTTTTAGACGATTGGCTTCTGGTGAGTAAATCACTGCTAAAATCTGATGCAGTTTTCCATGTCTACACACTGTTAACGGAAAAACGCCCTGTACTTAAGTAGAAATTTAAAGATCTGTAGGATCCAACTACGTGGCCCTATAACATGATGTTACTTTGGTAATTTTCGGTTGTCTTATACTGGACGTCTTGTACACTTTTTATCTGTTAAAACGTAGCTACGAAAGTTGCTTCCTATGATAAGAAATTATAGGAGATAGCAGTGGCCAACTAAACCAATACGACATACGCGTGGCCCAAGATAGGAAGGTTAGATGTTATACCGTAGAATATTCAACGGCTTTCCTGTATTCTGATTGGCTATATTTTCTATGCATGACTATAAAAGTAATTATTCAGGAAAATATGTAGCTGCATTACTCTTATAACTAGAATAAGAGTAGTTTTTATGTTTACTTCTTTGAATTTGAGCAAACATTATTTTATATCTTAGTTCCAAACGCTCGTAATGGTTTCCGTGGATAGCGTGTTCTTAACCTGGTTGGCTACGTTGTGTCTGGGCAAACCTTGTATGTGTTCTATCGCTGTGACACACGCACCGTTTAGTCAACTGTGACTTGCCAAGACCGCTCCGACTTATATGAGCCACCAAAGGATAAACCACTTAACAGGTCCTTAATGACAGTGATATCTATGTAAAAAAGCCTTTGATTTGGAGTTTATAAGATATAATTGATTACGTTAAAGTATAACCTTAGATGTGAAAATAATTCATTGGCTTTTGTAAGTTCCTTTTTGTTTAAAGTAAAGCTTAATGTTGCTAGATTTTAACAAACGATTGCTTGAATATTCAGTGATCCATTGATTGTTTTGTTATTGTTTTGCTTGCTTCCAGGACCCAGGGGCTGTCTACTGTCTAAGCATGATAATAAAAGTCGTACATGTGAAATTCCGGTGGAAGAGGGGTACTTCAATGTTAAATGGGCAGGGATCCTCCGGGAGAGAAAAATGGCCTTGCCTTGGAACATGTACTCGTAATGAATATCAAGTCGGGCGTCTGATCCCGTAGGGGGTGCTACCTTATATGGGCCATATAGGTATGCATATGTGCGGCCCCAAATGCTATCGCGTTTTAGCCGTTTTGATCGGAAATGGGGTATCGATTTGGGTCATTTTATTCTCAAATAGGGTATGAATTTTCCACTCTTGTCTTGAATTCGGTATTTTAGAAGAAGCAACTTTTTCATCACTATCGATAATACCATCAACAAAAGCCCTTCACAATGCCTTTAACATCGGTCTGAATTAGAATGGAATAGAATAGAACAGAAATCCTTTATTTTAACACGATAAGTTTTAAAGCTAACAGCTTGCAATTGTGGGGTCGTGTATAAAACAAAAGAAAGACCTAATAACAATGTATTAATAGGTAAAAATTAAAAACTTCTGACCTTATAAGAACCTGATCTATATTAACAATATTTACACGTCAGAAAACGTTCAAATATAAATAAAATTGTCATCACGATGCCGCACAGTTGAGGCGGACACTACGTTGAATTTAAAATCTTTAAAGTAACGTTTTGTTTGAGTTAGGGAACTAATTATAAGAAACGGGATATTGATTTAAGTGTCAGGTCTTAAATAGGGCATCGAATGTTTGGTCAGGTGATAAATAGGCAAGGGAAAATCACAGATTTTGGTCTTAAATAGGGTAAAGATTTTGGGAAGCGGACAGCACACCCCATCCGATTTTTCTGGGAGTACCCCCTCCCCGGTCGTCTGACCCGTACCTGCTCGAAGGTAAGGCCATTTTTCTATTGCAGAGGATCCCCGTCCGTTTCTTTTTCCTTAGCAGTTACTGGTATCTATCCTCATCTTTTATTTAAAACGAGGGAAGAAATCTCACCAGTAAAAATTATAAGTATTACTCAGAGCCTGTTGGGAGGCGCGGTGGCCTCTTGTTTAGTGCGCTGGTCTCCGGATAGAGCGGTTCTTGGGCAAGACTCTTTACTCTCAGAGTGCCTCTCTCCACCCAGGTGTATAAATGGTTACCGGCGAATGTGATGCTATAGGGGTAACCCTGCGATGGACTAGCATCCCAACCAGGGGGGAGTAGAAATACTCCTAGTCACTTCATGCTACAGAAACCGGGATAAGCTTCGGCCTGATGGGCCACTTGGATTGTATGTAGACTTTACCTTACCTACCCACACCCTGTGAAAGTAAATGTCGTTGAATTATTTTGTTTCACTGACTGTCGTCTAATTTTGATTACTTCATTTCTGTTCAAACTAGAAATAACGTTCTACATTTTTGTGTAGTTTTGCTCGTTGTCTAAAGACAGAGCGGGGGTGTTTAATCTTATTCAAGCCGTTCCAGTTAAGGTATTTTAGGGAAACTGAAAATGCTGCGCCCAGTACTGCGATCGGTATCAAAAATAAATTCTCCTTAAGCAGATTTTTCTTTGTTATCAAAGCTTAAACTATTCAAGTTGTGAAAATCGATATCTATCAGAAGAGGTATCGTATTTAGGTAAGCTTAAATTAGTTAAGCTAGAATGTTATTGAAAGTTGAATATAAACCACTGTTTTTTCCTAAGTCAACACCCAATGGCAGTACATCACTTGCTCAATGAAAAATAAATTAAAACTTTATGCATTAAATTATATAGTTCATGACCTTTTACACGATGTTAGCTTCAACAACATAGCTGTACACTTTTTATTTCTCTTCAGTCTCAAAACGTTTATTTATAACAATACCCGCATTTGTGACGTTAACTTAGTGACAAGTTTGCTTTAATTTTGTGGAATTACACTAGAGGAAATACAACTTTGGTTCATTTTCTGTTTGTTAAATGATCACTTGGTGTACAATTCAGCAACCAAGGCGTTCAGCAACATCACACAGCTGATGTTTTACATCCATCTCCTCCTGTTAAGAGCAAGAAAAAATTAATCTGAAAGGCCACATGCACTGCAAAAGTCCAACTCTCTGGCATCATTTTAATTCGTGTGTATGCCCAGTCACGCACCTTTCAATACTTTCTACAGGTAAGTATCCCTGTGTAACTGTTAACTGTTAAAAACAATAAGCAGCTTGCATAACAATATATATATATATATATATATATATATTTTTATATATTTTTATAATATATATTTTCAAAATGACTTTACTCACTAGTAAGCTGTTCTTCCTAAGAAATAAAATTTTACCAAGTGGCCTGTGTATTATAAAAGTTTCACATTCAATTGAAAACAACACCAAAAGGACGAATGCACATATGACACAAGGAAACACTTTTGATGTCATTTCCTTACGAGGGATATCGTTTTCGGGACAGCAATGATTTGGTTTTGTGCTAGAATGCTTCTATGCCACTAGAAAGTGCGTTTTAATAGGAAACCAAACCGTAATTAGTTCTGGCAATCAAGCTTGGCATTTCGTGTGTGGCATTCTATTAAGCAAGAGTTAACCGAACAACGATTACTGAGGAATACGGATGTCATCTGAGTTCAGATAGGCAACTTCAATGCATGATTTTAAAGTGCATTAATGAAGATTGGCGTTTCGTGTGAGGTAGGTTATATAACCGACAACATAATTCACATAAAACTGCTGAAGCGAAGGAGAAGTAATAAAAATATATTACCATTCAGTAAGTGTTGCACGATGAACAATGATTACTCAACGATGATCACGTTCCGGAATAAGTATGGTAAAAGTGCTCCGTTCAGTTTCTTTATTGTTTTTCTTTTTTATGGAAAAAAAATTAAATTTTATCTTTCAGATGTTTTTCTTGTTATTATAATTTATTTTTTTCAGACCTATTTCCCTTTTTTTTAATTATTGCTTCTCGTTTAACAGCTGCCTCGCTCTTTAACTCGTATTTCTTGGCAGGAAGAAACAGACCGGGTTCCTTTGCGTGAGAAAAATGGCCTTTCTTTCAAGCATTTATACATATTGATTCTCATGTCAAACGTCGGACTCAATTTGAGTTTTGCGATATCATTTTTGGAGAGAATTAAAAACTGCAATACGAAATGTACTAAACAGCTTTTAACAACTTTAACCTCAGAAGTAATCGCTTTTTATTCTTATTTCTAATACAACTATTTACAATGGCTAAAGAACGCAATTATGTTATAAATTAATTTCAATACTGTAAGGAGGAAACAAAAAGGCGCTATGGATTAATATGGATTACATAAACTATAAGTAAAGAACAAAAGTAAAAAAAGAGAATGGCACCTAAGTGTTGTAACTAAATGACAAGTCCACATACATGTAGTTTGAGGTTTGGCTAGCATCAATGTCACACGACCGAAATTTAAATCATGTTTAGATAACAAGCAGATTGCAAATTCACCTTTAAAACGTAATGAGCCATAACGGCGTTCAGGCTTTGTAAATAAATGTCAAAACACATAGCCAGAAATTATTCTGAAATGGACCAAACCCGAGTGAGTAAAGATATATAGGTTAATTAAAAAAAACACACACACACACCCACACAGTTAAAAGAAACCTTCATTGTATCTCCTGAGGAGAAACAACAATAAGAAAAAAGAATGAAGTTATTTATATCCAAACTCAAATTATTTAATTAATAACCATTCTTGAGGAATAGTTCTTCAGTTTCATGTTCAATAATGCTCCTTACAGAGAATGCCAATCTTTATTATTTGCTTAGAAATAACTGGGTTTTAGTTGTCTATTTAAACACAACGTTTTAGAATCCGTTCTTAAAGCATTCTCTAGCAAAGCCAAAACCGTTGGTGAAGATCAGCCGAGAGAATCTCCCATAAGAAAATGGCAACCAAAGTGTTTCCTTGCTTGATTTTTGTATTTGTTCTTCTGACGTTATCTTCACTTGAATGTGATGCCTTTGGAAATGGTGCCTTATCTGGGAAAAGATCGTTCCAGGAGAAAAGAGCAAGTAGGATAAATGTAAGGGCAAGTGGTCTTCCCATTAATTTCCTTGTACATATTTGTGTTAAAATTTTCCTGGACATTGGTAGGAATGATTGCAAAAATTGAAGAGTTTTTCACGTGTGCTTGCAATTGCTAAGATACCTTTCCTAAGTTAATAATGTAAAGGATGTCCAGTCCCTTTTTGTTTACTGATGCATTGTATTTTTGTTCTTTTCATTAGCAGGAGGTGCATAGTTTTGCCGTGAGACATCAGCTTTGTGATGCAGCCGAACGTTTGGGTTGCTGAATGACGATTTAACGAACACGAAAAAAGAATTAAAATAAATGCGTATTTCCTCGAATTAATGTCATAAAACTAAATATAACTTAAGTAATGAAAAGTGAAAGTAGAATAAAAATGGCTAAGAAGAAATATGTAACTTGAACAAGTAACTGGAATATCAAGCTCAGCTGCTCACTGTGTGGAATAAAAAGAGCACATGAAGCAGTTTGTGGAGTGTTGTCTTAGTTTCGCTAGGTTTTTTTCACTCTCGAATAGTCTTGCTCCTTTAGTATATAGCGAAAGCTGTTACCTTGCACCCATCCTGTTCAAATATGAATCTCATAATCTTAAAGGGGCTTAGGTATTTTGAGTTATTTTGGCCAGATAAAAATTATCTTTAAATGGTAGGAAACCTGAAAATAACAGTTTAATAAGATAGAAAAACACCAAAGGGATAATGATAAACCATAAAGGAACAAGGATGGCTAAGGATGGAGAAGATTAAACGGATTACAAACGACGAATTTGAAAAATTGAGGCTAAACTTTTCAATATGCGCAAACCGTCACTGAGAGCTCCTTTAATGAGAACGTCTGTTCATTTTTTATCAAAAATTGCAACCTCTTGCAGCTGGAAGTTACCACAGGAAAGCTGTCAATTACTATAAAATTGTCTTAATTGCTATTATTGCTTAAACTACTTTAAATTTCTAAGAAAAAACTTTCATAAATACCTTTTTTAACAGAAATACAGTGCAGTGCCTAGTGTAGCACTAAAATGAACTTTCATACGAATTCTTTTCACTCTAATCTGTTAAATAACGAAAGCAACAATTCTGGATAAAATTATTCACGATCAGTTTAAAGATTTTATACAAAACAATAAAAAATGTTCTTCAAATTGACGACAGCTCGGATTATTACAAAAAGACAAAGCGTTTAATTAATACTTGCGAAAGTGTGTTTTATCTTACGAAAGAACAAACGATCCCTCTTGGATAGCGACGTAGCTAGGTCATACCCAATATGCCCATTCTTTTCGCCTATTTTTTCCCATTCGCTGTTCTTCGCGATGCTCCTCTAACAAAACGAACGCCTGGAATCGAATCGGCACGAAGTGAAGTATGCCGAAGTATGAAGTGTGTCGCACAGGCTGACACACAATGCGTTGTAATTAAAAACAATTTTTTTTGTGTGTATATCAATGAAAAGATGACTCTGTATTGGTATTTCTTAAATTGGAACCACCGACTGAACGTGCCTTAGCCTTCAAATTTGATCAGTCAAGAGCTGCTTTCACAGGTGCACACAGGCTGGAAATGTCTGGGTTATTTTAAGACTTGTTTCATATCTGTTGTTCTTCTTTGCAGGGAGACTAAGACACGTGATTATGTCACAAAAACCCAGCTGTACATTAAACACTGAGCTGAACACAAATCATGATTTTTGATCAAAGAGCTTCTCTTGTTATGATGTAAAATTAAAAACATGTAACAGGAAAATGGTCACCAATATACTGTGTGACTAGAGGATTAAGCGTTACTCTTTTTCATTTATGTATATGTTCCATGATATTTTATGCTATTCAATTACTCTTTTGTGAGGTTGGGTCGGGGTGGGAGGAAGGGATGTTTTCGTAATTCTTTCATGTCTTGAGAAAAGAAAATGATTCGCCCTGGAATACTAAACTGATAATAGAACATTTAAATTAAGGTTTAGCCAAAGGAATTTCCCTTTTCAGCTTTAGAGTACAGACTTTACAGTAACGTTCTTGAAAGGATGGAGCTGTACACTAAAAGTGTAGGTCGACGAGGTTTCAAATGGCTTCATAATGATGAATGCCAATAAATGAGTGAAAAGTGTGGCAGGTGTAAAAAGAGAAATAATAATAATGATTTAGACAAACAACAAAGAGAAACTTTCATTGTTTTCCATAAAAAGAGAGAAGCTATAAAGAGACCGAACATTATCATACATATTGAGATTTATCATCATTGAGTAATGATTGCCCATTGTGCAACGCTTTGAGAATGTTAGTATTTTTTTTTTTATTACTTGCGGTTTTTATATCTTTCCTCTAATATAATGCCAATCTTGATTAATGTACTGTGAAATTATTCATTGAACTGCCTATCTGATCTCTAATCATTTTAGATAAGTTCGTCATCGCCTCGCATTCCCTCAGTAATAGTTGCTCAGTTATTGGTTGTTAAATAGAATGGCACACACGAAATGCCAATCTTGGTTGTCACAAGATTATTTATTACGGTTTGATTTCCTATTTAAACGCACTTTCTAGTGGCACAGAAGCATTCTGCCACAAAGCCAAATCATTGCTGGCCTGAGATCGATATCGCTGGCAGGAGGATGGCAACAAAAGTGCTTTCTTGCTTGACTTGTGTATTTGCCCTTCTGGCGTTGTTTTCACGAGAATGTGATGCAATCGTTATAGGTCCTGCAGGTGAAAGACCACCTGGAAAAATATTATTTCAGAGAAAGGACAGCTTACCAGTGAGTAAAGTAATTTGAAAATAATTTATGCGTAAATTCCTATTGGCCATAACAGTTAGGCAGGCATACTGTACCTATTGGCAGAAAATACAGAAACGTGCATGACCATACATACATACGAAGTAACATTATACCCGAGAATTGGACAGGCTTGAAATTAAAGAACAATGGAAATTGAAAGGGTCTGAACTCTTTGACTTTCATAGTGCATATTCTTATATAAATTCATTTTTCTTTTGGTCTTTTTGTTCTTGCTCTTAATAGGAAGAGATGGATGGTTTTACAGTAAAACGTCAGCTATGTGATGCTGCTGAACGTCTTGGTTGCTGAAGTGTACACCACGTGACGAACAGAACATGAGCCAAAGAAAATAAACCTAACAATAAAGTTTCATTTCCTCTAAGTAATGCTATCAAATTAAACTGAAGGCAACTTAAACAAAGCCAGGTGAAAGAAGGATAAAAATGGCTAAGAAATGTGCAAACTAAACAAGTAGCTTGTTCCTTGTGTGGAATAAAAAAGCTCATGAAGCTGTTGTTTGAGTGGTTTTAGTTTTGCCCTGTTTCCTGGATTCTCGAATAGTCCCGACTCTGTTTCTTTCATAGAAAGTAGCGAAAGAGGTTACCTTGCATACACGGCCTCAATAAATGAACCTAATAAATCTTAGGAGAAAACCTATTTCTCAAGAGAAGGAGAAAACCTATTTCTACGCTGTCCATTACTATCAACTTGTATTCAGTTTAGGGACATGGTCAGCTGGTGTACATGCGCATTAGATACCATTTCATAGCTAATTTGCATATCACAGAGACGCAATCCATACTGTTTTTGACTGTTTTCAACCAAATGATAAAAATAATATCGTAGGATGAGCAAAAGCCCACTCAAAAACAGATTTTTCAGTACACGATTGAAAGTCAAGCTAAACACTGCGAAGATTAAAGCGGATTTCTAGATAAACTTTGATTTCAGGTTGAGGGGAACTTTTTTCAAAGTGAGAAAACTAGTGTCCAGGTCAGCGCGGTTCCAAAGCTGACTGTGCCATTTTTCAGAAACTGCAAGTTTCTGAAAAGAAACATAAATACCCATTTTAACAGAAATAGCTTTACATTGCATTGCTCTAAAATAACTTTTCATCTCGAGTAAAAGGAAAGCATAAAACCTGGATAATTATTATTGCTATCATTTTAGAGTTTTTATACAACACACGACAATATATTATTACAATTTTCGACAGCTAGTATTATTATAAAAGGACAAAGCATGTAAGCAAAACGTGCGAAGGTGTCTATATATACAAAATGCGAAAACTGTAATTAGAATGCAAGACAAGTTACAATTTATGAAAGAATACGACTCCCAGAGTGAGGCAGGTTTCAAGAGAAATAATAATAATAATAATAATAATAATGATGATGATAATGATAATGATAATGATAATAATAATAATAATTGAAAGAGAGACTTTCGCTCCTTCCACAAAAAGAGAGAAGCAATAAAGATATTGACCGGGTTCGTTATCAAACTTAACATTGAGCTTCATCATCACAGACTAATGATTGTTCATTGTGCAACGCTTTCTGAACGCCTGTGTTATAACATATTTTGATTACTTCACGTTAACTTCAGCGTATTCGAGTGCTTATATTATGTGGTTTTTATAACGTTGCTAAAACATAATGCCAATCTTAATTAAAACGCTGCGAAATTAAGCACTGAAGCTGCCTATCAGATCTCAAATCATTTTATATTACTTCATCATCGCCACGCATTTCCTCAGTAATCATCGTTCAGTTATTGCAATTTGTTGTTTAATAGAATTTCTTACACGAAATGCCAATCTTGATTATTGTAAGGTTACTTATGAATGTTTGTTTTCCTATTTCAACGCGCTTTCTAGCATTCTGTTACCACACCAAATCGTTGCTAACCTAGCTTCCTAGAGCCGTACTGTGGAATATTGGCTCTTGGTGGTTTCTGTACGACTTCGCCGCGCCCAGTCCGCACTGCCACGACCTCGGGCCAGTATTTCCCAGGACGACACTCGCGCTCGGTTAGTAAGAGGTTCGGTAATAACTCGTATAAGTTGATTCCTTGTACCCTTTTTTTACTCTGGTTTGTTTACACGTCAATAGTTTAACAAAACATGTACAATAGCTGTTATTAAAGTTACTAGTGGTTTGACATACAAACCAACATGAAAGAAATGGTTGAATAAATAACATATTAGATGTAAATGCCCCACAAATCATGTTAAATTATATCAGGAAACTTTTTATGTTTGTAACAAATGTCGCAATTTCTTGGTCGTCGCTGGGGAGGGCATAGTACTCTGGAAAAGCCAATCAGAAGCAACTTGGCGGGATCCCGCTGCTATTCAATTACCGGCAATGGCAATTAATTTGGTTCGTTCCAACATATTTGGATTGAAGTTTCCTCCGCCCCCACAGCTTCAGCTCAAAATTTTGGTTTTCCTGTGGCGGTTTTTTCTTTCCCCAATCTTGTTGAGGAAACTACTTTTTATCACTAAGAAAAATATGTTATTTTTGATGAGAATATACGCGACAAAGTGATCATCAAGCAAAAGGCTATCTCAACTCCAGAATAGGGAACTTGTTTGTGGATTTAAGAGTGCCTGCCTGTAAAAATCAGACAAATTCTTAATTTCGCGGCAAGGGTCGAAAATTCGATTTCGCTCATCTTCCTATGGTAGATAGGCTAGGATGTGGCAAAAACTACTGAATAGTTTTTTTTGGCCAAATATGCTTTTATTTCAAAGAAATATGCAAATTACCAAATTTCGTTAAAATCGTCATTTGACGCACCATTTTATTAAACAAGTTTGAGAGCCTCGCATGCAAAATCACATCATTTTTCCGTCTTTAAAACACTCAAATATTTTTGTGTAATGTTTAATTGTGTACTGGGTTGATTTTAGGGAATGTTGCGGTTTTTGTTGGGTGCAAAATAATTAAATTTCGAAGACATGTATTTCATTCACTTAAAAGTACTTCGTAAAAATAATTGATTTTCACCATGTGCGAAACCTTCAAATGGATTAAGCTTCTGGTGGTTGAATCGCAGAAGGATGGTCTACAGATTCCTGTAAAAATTTCTTTGGGCAAATGATTGTGAGCGACGCGAGAACTTTTCAAAGTACGTTAAACATGCAGATATTTGACCATCCGTCGTCAAATTTCAATTTACGGGTTAGACATATATTTTAGCACGCGCCACATGTCTTGAGCTATATTAAGTTGAAATAGACACAGAGCTGATAATTTCGAAATGTTCTAACCTTATTTGCTGTAAAAGGCAGGTCCAAAACCCGATTTGACGTGTTTCCGTCACCATTTGTCGCACATAAAGCAGAAGTTTGCTTTTGTTTACACAACGTCCGATGTACATCGCCAACTGTCAACTTATTTAATGGTCTAATACCATGAATCTATGACCCTCTTTCGACACATATGATCACCACTGCATCTAAGTCAAAAACGGCTAAGTGATTTGTAGATAGTTGTTTGTTTTGCACTCCACCAAAATATTACGTTTGATCACCGTTTGATCTATTGCTGCTTGAATCCTTGCTTGCAGCGGTTCGTTGTTTGTTCGTCACGCAATGCTGTCATCCCATTTTAGGGGCTAGGGGTAGGACAATTTCTATCCTAATACGTAAGGGTCCGAAAGGCTTGGAACCACAGGGAGCACACAATCTTGTTGAGTAGGAAGAGATTAAATTAAGCAGTGAAAAGAATGAATAGTTAACCATTGCCCGTGTTGTCATCTTTTACTAGACAACCGCTACCTACACGCCCTGCGTAAATACTGTAACGCTAAACTCGTACCTAGGTCTTTTCGCACTGTGCAATTATTTTTGGTTTACATATAATACAGTGGGCTACCCTCGGGGAAATGGGAGGTGGCCGCTTAATAGGGTTTGTGTACCTTGAATACTTTTTCACCATCGGGTTATAAATTTAGCTAAATTTCTTGGTAGACATGGAGTTAATTCAAGACAATCATGATAGACATCATTCTCGGAGACTCTGGGGCAGTTAGTTAAAAGGGTCTTCGCCCGAACTTTTTTCGCACCCGTTTAGACTTTTCCCCCGCTCCCAATAACTGCCCCTGGGTCTCCGAGAATGACGTCTATAATGATTGTTTTGAATTGACTCCATGTTCACTAAGAAATTTTTGTGTAGGTAGCGGTTGTCTAGTAAAAGATGACAACACGGGCAATGGTTAACTATTCATTCTTTTCACTGCTTAATTTAATCTCTTCCTACTCAACAAGATTGTGTGCTCCCTGTGGTTCCAAGCCTTTCGGACCCTTACGTATTAGGATAGAAATTGTCCTACCCCTAGCCCCTAAAATGGGATGACAGCATTGCGTGACGAACAAACAACGAACCGCTGCAAGCAAGGATTCAAGCAGCAATAGATCAAACGGTGATCAAACGTAATATTTTGGTGGAGTGCAAAACAAACAACTATCTACAAATCACTTAGCCGTTTTTGACTTAGATGCAGTGGTGATCATATGTGTCGAAAGAGGGTCATAGATTCATGGTATTAGACCATTAAATAAGTTGACAGTTGGCGATGTACATCGGACGTTGTGTAAACAAAAGCAAACTTCTGCTTTATGTGCGACAAATGGTGACGGAAACACGTCAAATCGGGTTTTGGACCTGCCTTTTACAGCAAATAAGGTTAGAACATTTCGAAATTATCAGCTCTGTGTCTATTTCAACTTAATATAGCTCAAGACATGTGGCGCGTGCTAAAATATATGTCTAACCCGTAAATTGAAATTTGACGACGGATGGTCAAATATCTGCATGTTTAACGTACTTTGAAAAGTTCTCGCGTCGCTCACAATCATTTGCCCAAAGAAATTTTTACAGGAATCTGTAGACCATCCTTCTGCGATTCAACCACCAGAAGCTTAATCCATTTGAAGGTTTCGCACATGGTGAAAATCAATTATTTTTACGAAGTACTTTTAAGTGAATGAAATACATGTCTTCGAAATTTAATTATTTTGCACCCAACAAAAACGCAACATTCCCTAAAATCAACCCAGTACACAATTAAACATTGCACAAAAATATTTGAGTGTTTTAAAGACGGAAGAATGATGTGATTTTGCATGCGAGGCTCTCAAACTTGTTTAATAAAATGGTGCGTCAAATGACGATTTTAACGGAATTTGGTAATTTGCATATTTCTTTGAAATAAAAGCATATTTGGCCAAAAAAACTATTCAGTACTTTTTGTCATGCCCTAGCCTATCTACCGTAAAAATATGAGCGAAATCGAATTTTCGACCCTTGCCGAGTAATTTTCCATATTTATGGACATGGACTCTTAATTGTGGCTTCCACAAACCAGCGCGAAGAGAACAGTGGCCTCGTATGAAAGTGTATTTTGAAGGATTATATGATTCTAAGTATTTTGAAGCATTATATACGTGTAACAGGAAATAGTCACTACTGCGTCACACTGCAAGATTAGTGAAGTTATGAAAAATGAAAAGCAGCTTTGTCGCAACCTTTTGCTTCAAATTGCCACACTGCCAATGGTTTAAGCACTAACTTTTGCTAAACGTACCCTGCTTGAAAAAGAGTGTCCCCAATTAGTTTTTTTTTAAAGCTTAATACCCTTTGACACTCAAATAAAGTCCTTCATTCATTCGTTCATTCATTCATTCATTCATTCATTCATTCATTCATTCATTCATTCATTCATTCATTCATTCATTCATTCATTCATTCGTTCGTTCGTTCGTTCGTTCGTTCATTGATTCATTCGTTCGTTCGTTCACTCGTTCGTTCATTCATTCGTTCGTTCCTTCGTTCATTTATTCGTTCATTCATCGAGAGCCGAATGTAGTACACTATAAAGGAATTACGTTGTTGTGTTTGTATACCGCGTACAATCGACAACGAACTGAGTGTTACTGAAGAGGCAGAGGGCCGACTTCAGACACAACTTAAAGCGAGATTCAATTAGTCCTGACTAGCAAATTTATTTGACTTTCCATAGGAGGAAGGTAAATTCCTAAAGATAAACATAAGACGAATTAATACAAATTACTAACCGAAGACGGCAGAAAACTAAGAGGAAAATACAAAACAGATGATAAACTGAACGGCTTACCAAAATGCTGGCAACGGGGTTCTGAGAACCAAGAAGTTAGAAGTGTACCGGACGATAAACTAGCACTAAATGAACATGAAGGGATAACACAAATATATACGCAACGAAATTTACATACGACGCGAGAAAAAAAAGCATGCAGAATGTGAAAAAATACATTAACATAAGGAACAAAAAAGGACACAAAGAAAACACGAAATATGGAAAACACGAAATATAGACAACACGAAATAGCCGCAACAGTTACTGTCTTGTAAATCTTATTAAAAAAACTACGGACTTTTACGTTCAAAAGAAGTTACTTAAAAAGACTTGCAGCCGAAACATATGTTCTCTTTTCTCAGTTATTGGGATGTTTGATATTCATGATCATGTGAGGTTGATGTTAATTTTACACAAAATCCCAGATTTATCACTCAATTAGACGGCCCCCATACCTGAACCTTCCTTTTCATCTCACTTCTGTCGCACAACACAAATCATGTAAATCGTTTTAATTGAGGAAAAATTGATATTGGCTGTTTATGGCATGAAATTAAAATATACCCCTGGAAAAAAAGAGGAAACACATTCGGGTGCGTTGTTTCCTTAATTGTCAGACCTCATGTTTGTCGGCGTATTCATTTGGGGAAGATAAGTGCCCACAATCAATTTAAAAAAGCAAATGATTGGCTTAAACTACAGTACACATGTTGACGGGAAGCGCTACCTATCAAACAAATTAAGTTATTCAACTTTTAAGACAAATTTTCCATCTTCATTGAAAGAACCTCAGTCTAATTAATATCTAGATATAAATATTCGGTATCTGATTTAGAAGGAAGCCACGACAAAACGCGATTTCTCAAAAAAAAAAAACAAAAAAACAAAAAACAAAAACAAAAACAAACAAACAAACAAACAAAAAAAAACAGAAAGAAGGATACGAGGAATTTGCATCAAGTCCCGCTTTAAAAATAAATAAAAAACCATCTGTTATCAGAGGTGTCGTTCAATGCGGGCTGGGTACTATCGAAAAACGAAAGCTTTCATTTAGGAATCGACTAGTGTGTCGCAACCTCTGAACTCTGAAACTCTGAAAGCCTCAGTCTGTTGTTACCTCCACGAAAACGTTTTCAGCTGATGAGTTCAATTTAAAGCTGCGTGGCTTTCTCTGTCATATAGCATACCAGATACTTTGTTTAATGTGGGTTGGCTGCTGTCGAAATATAAAACGAGAGGATCTATTTGAGATGAAGCCGCAGACGTATCTTCGAATCAATCTTAAAAAAAGCACGCGCTTTTAATCATTTCAACGTCTTTCTGTATAATTAATCATGAAAACACTGCAACACAGAAACCATATCGATCGCACGAGATAAAACCGCTTTTAAATGTGTTCGAAAAATAAATGTAAATTGTTTTTATCATGGAAAAAAATCATTATCGCCAGATGTTAACCGAACCAGCAACTAGCAAATTAAAATAAAACACTTTTCTCGCTTCAATATCTTTTTTCGAACTACGTGACCGTTTGCTACTCTTTCTTTACTCTTAATATTCAAAGATACGACTTACATATATTCTACAGGATCACTTAAGTTAAGCGTTGTTTTACGGACCCTGAATAGGTGAATTGTTCCACTAAAATGCACTTGAAATCTCTTATTAATCTCTTAAAATCAATGTCATTGGATCAAGCAGACAAGAAAAGCCGATTCTTCGGTGAAACTATACTTTAGAAGTGCTCTTGAATCAAGACACGCTGAAATAGTTCTCTCTAACAACTGGCCGTCTTCTCTCCAGCAATCAAATCGTACAGTACTCCTGCATCGAGGTTCAAAGTTTGTTGGAGATCGAAAGACTCAGTTTGACTTGATATTGGCAAAGAGGTGTTGATGATAAGCTGTTGCTGTATCCTTTAGAAAGTGTATGTGAATTCAGCCAGTCTGCAATATTTGATGTTCGGTTTTAAAGTTTGGTTGAATGCGGCGTACTTTGACTGCTTCGGAGACTGTGAATCGATGTCATTTTTGTTTCCTTTAGCTGGTTATCTTTCAAGTCGAATTTCATGCGACTAAAACGACCAAAGAATAGCACATGTTTAAGACTGTTACGATAGTTTCGGTTAAAAACAAAACAAATACATGGGTTTATAGCGCTCCAGGAATGCATCATAAAGGTGGCACTGAATGGGATCGCGTTGCCGTTGCGGAATACACAAATTGGTGGCACTTCCCAATTCCATAGGAAAACTCGAGTAAATACGAATACAAGCTGTGGAACCATACAGAAAATAAAGGCCATCATTATCGCAGCTGACAGTCGAATAACTTTTCTGAACTGTCGGTCTCGATGGTGTTGGTGGCAAGACAGTTGCTGTTTACGTTGCTTGAACTTCTTCTTCAGAGTCAACGCTATGGAGCTATATGCAAGAGCTAAGAGGCAAATGGGTACAATGATAAAAGCGATGAATGTAGCTGTGATATATCTCCTGTTTGTCTCTTCGTGGTCAAATGCCGGTGCCCAAGATGAAATGCAATAACTCTCATTTTGTAAGGTGGTCAGCCGGAAAGTGTAGAAATAAGGCGCATGAACTGCAACGGCAATGATCCATGTGCACAGAATGCTCGTCAAACGCACCTTTGATGAGATGAGTTTTGCACTGAGAGGGAAGACGACAGCGATAAACCTGTCCACTGACATTATCAGGAGGCTTTGGATGGAAACAGCAAGAGAAACATCGGGAAGAAAGTAGCAAAGTTTGCACAAAGTGTTTCCCAGTATCTGCGGACTGTCGACTTTCCAAGAATAAGACCCTGAAATGATCGGCACTATTTTGATGGGCATGATGGTCAACGGAGCGAAAAGGTCGGACATGGCCATGTTGAAAACAATGTAATTAATCGACTTTCTCAACTGCTTGTTCTTGTAAATAACCAAGACGAGAAAGATATTACCAACGAATGAAACAAGAAGAATGGCAAAATAAGCCAGGGCTTTCACTGCTACTTCCGTTGTGGAGTCCGCTTTAGGGCAATCTCGGTCGGTAACGTTTCGAGCATCTTGCTTTGCCAGAGAACTGTTTATGGATGGCCAACTAACGTTGGTGTTCTCAAACATGTTTCTGTTTGATCTTCTGTACACGGTCAAGTATTTTTTTGCAATCGTCTGGGTTGACTGCTGTTAACATACAAAGAATCGCGAGCTCGTTTCTTTAAATTCTGTGCCTGAGAAAGTGGTCACTCATTTATAAAGTCCATTTTAGTGACGCATGTTGAAATAAAGATATGCTGATAGGCGTGTGGGAAAGTGACAGAGTCAATAAATAATGGAATAATTTTCATTGAAAGCCTTTCCAAACAACGTCACTGACAGTTTGTCCCAAACTTGGCATCATACATGAAAATATGATCTTTTATATACATTATTATAAACTGACGTGCAATGCAGGTGTACGTACGTGCTGTTCAGTTCTAGGCGATAATTAACGCCGAGCCTGTGTACATCCATTTAACTGATAGTAAAGACTTTTATTTTCAGAAATAAATCTGTTATTCATGCCCCCTTCAGAATACAAGGAATTTGAAACATATAACTTCTACATTAATATAAGAGCGCCTCGCCAATCTTTGATATTTATTTTTCCAAAGTTTTAATACTAACCTTTACGGAAAACAATAAATGAATATTAACATATTGCAGCTATCTTTTTGACTGGCGGCTCTCATTTTTTAGGGCTAAAGTTTGATTTTCCAGGTGATTAATTATTACGATATTTGGTCAGATACTTTTGTGGTCTATAATGCGTAATACTGAGAGCTTGTACATTTATTCTACTTTTCCACCAAGCTCTCACCTAAACACTGTCCTAGTACTGCAGGAGAACACGATACAGTCCAAGGAATTGTGAATTAACGGTCACATACTTGAAAGTTTCGCAAGTAATATTTCAGTCTAGGCCCATTAAAATGCTGAATTGAAGGATTTCGGAAAGACAAGGAAAAAATATTGCGTGAATAATTGGTCCAAGGAAACACACTTTCGCCTAACTTCCGTCTCTGAATGAAAAGTGTTTGTTCCTGTGCCTGGTTTAATGGATGTATCTGTCACTGAGGTTGTGGCACAGATAATCCTTCCGAATATTTGTTCTTTTTGAATAGTTCAGACGCAAGCTAGAAAAAATGCTTCGATGCTCTGTCAGAACTCGGGATACCTCCAAATCGACCATTTTACAAGTTTTCAGATTTCTTTAATTGCTTATAAAACACAAAAGGCATACGTTTATATATTTTTCAAAAAATGTTCAAGAAAAAAAGCTTACTCCTAGCTAGTGAGATAAATGGATTTCTGAAATAAATTATTTTTAATTAATCGAGAGATTTCGACATTCTGTGAGCATCAATTCATTAATCCTGAAAAACGCTTATAATTCGAAACATGTATCTAGCCTTGTTATTCAAAACTTACTTTCATTTAAATTTCAAAGGTATAAAACAAAAGCGCTTAGGGTTTCCTCAGTTTCTAGTCATAATCTATGTTCTAAATTGCTAAGTTTTCAAATAATATTTACTTAGCTAGATATTTGTTAAAATATCTACGGAAGTCGGAGCACCTAGGGACAAAACAGTCCCCACCTCTTTGGAGGTGCCTGATCGTGGTGTGGTGGTGTACTTAGGTCGAAAGTTGGGTGGAAACACTCCAGTGACTCCTGAGACTAATAGATGCACGTGAAGCTACCCAGGTTAACGACCCGCCGAGTGGATAAAAGGGGTTGCACAAACTAACATTACAGCTACACCTTCTCCTGATTGTCCCACAGGATTGGAAGGGCAAGTAACGTTTACCCATCACAATAACGACACAGAGGGGACGGGGCGGGCGGGGTGGGGTGGGGGGGGGGGGGGGCAAACCACGACGCCCTCAAGGCGGAAGCTATTGTCTCCCAAGCACTGTAACCGAATCGGGACATAGATTGCACAAACTCCTCAAGGAAATGAGGAGGCTGGAACTTGCTATCCTGGGCGTTAGCGAAATAAGATGGACAGGGGCCAACCAATGAGGCTGAGGAGGAAGTGAAGTAAGACTTTTACCACCAGTCTCGAACTGCCTTCAATAAAATGCGAATGTGGGCTCAGACAATAGTAATCAAGGAAATGAGGAGGCTGGAACTTGCTATCCTGGGCGTTAGCGAAATAAGATGGACAGGGGCCAACCAATGAGGCTGAGGAGGAAGTGAAGTAAGACTTTTACCACCAGTCTCGAACTGCCTTCAATAAAATGCGAATGTGGGCTCAGACAATAGTAATCAAGGAAATGAGGAGGCTGGAACTTGCTATCTGGGCGTTAGCGAAATAAGATGGACAGGGGCCAACCAATGAGGCTGAGGAGGAAGTGAAGTAAGACTTTTACCACCAGTCTCGAACTGCCTTCAATAAAATGCGAATGTGGGCTCAGACAATAGTAATCAAGGAAATGAGGAGGCTGGAACTTGCTATCTGGGCGTTAGCGAAATAAGATGGACAGGGGCCCGGAGGGTCGACTTGACAACTGAAGATAGGTATTCTATTCTGGCCTGGCAGGTAATGATGCGCCACATGAAAAAAGTGTGCATTAATTTTGTCAAAGGAGGCCGGACAGAGATTGAAGGAGTGGGAACCGATCTCTGAGTGGATTATCTCTGCTAGGTTTGAGTCTAAGTGCCAGAACACCTCAATCATCCAAGTCTAGGCACCAACCAATGAGGCTGAGGAGGAAGTGAAGTAAGACTTTTACCACCAGCCTCGAACTGCCTTCAATAAAATGCGAATGTGGGCTCAGACAATAGTAATCGATAAGCGTCTCTGGCGAGTCATTGTGAAGGAGTGATCAGTTAGGATAGCCAAATGTTCTGTGACTTCTGTGCATTGAGGGAACACTCCTCCCACACAAGAAATTAACAAGCTTACATGGAGATCCCCTGTTGGGACCTCTGAGAACCAGTTTGACCATGTGGCTATAAGCAGAACATGGAAGATCTGGCTACAGGACACAAGGGTGAAATGCAGTGTGGGTGTAGAATCGGATCACCATCTTGTTGGGGCTGATGAAGCTTTTGGCCTTGAAGAAGACCAGGTCAACACGA
This sequence comes from Orbicella faveolata, assembly GCF_042242905.1. NCBI lineage: Eukaryota > Metazoa > Cnidaria > Anthozoa > Scleractinia > Merulinidae > Orbicella > Orbicella faveolata. The sequence goes on from NW_028301564.1 coordinate 18,200,738, forward strand.
CGAAAATACTGCACGTACAGACTCAGAGGCCAAAGTGCGAGGGAGGAGTTCGTAATTGCACTAGCCAATAGGTATGATGCCCTCCACAATGGATCGGATGATGAAGAAGAAGAAGAAGAAGAAGAAGAAGAAGAAGAAGAAGAAGAAGAAGAAGAAGAAGAAGTAGTAGAGCAACAGCCTTCACTTGGCAGCCTTATCAACACCACTGGCGGCACTGAGGAAGATGTTGAGGCCAGGTGCAGGAAGGCACCAACTGCTCTCTCCATTTTAAGACCGATATGGAGATCAAAGTTCATTTTTCTGTGGAGGAAGATAAAGATCTTCAATTCCAACGCAAAATCGGTTCTGCTTTATCATGGATCTGAGACCTGGAAATTAACAAAGAAGATTGTCAGCCAACTTCAGACCTTCATCAACGGTAGGCTCCGTCGCATCGTAGGGGTGTGGTGGCCAGGGAAGTTCTCGAAGGAGGAGTTGTGGCAGCGCAGAGAGGATTGAAGTTACCATGCGGAGGCGGAAATAGAGATGGGTGGGTCACGCTCTGAGAAAACCTGTCACGAACATCACTCGCCTGTCCAGGCAGACCAAAAGAAGTTGTGGACGGAGTCCATACAGCTGGAGCATGAGGACTTGGGGATGTCATGCAATCAAGAGAAACGGACTGCACAAAACCGATCCGATGGAAAGCTACAGTGGGGGTCCTATGCTCCGGTGGGAGCGAAGAAGACTAAGTCAAGTAATTACGTCTTACCGCAAAGCAGCTAAAAGCTTGGCGAGAAGGAAAGAAGACTTGGGATAGCTATAACGATAAAACTAACAGGCCGCTTAGGATGTAAACCCCCGAGTTATTTAATGTATATGTGTTATTTCCATCACATGCCTCTTCATGCTAAAACTGGTTGGTAAGAGTTGAAAATCTCAACTATGACCACTTCAAAACGAATGGACAACGTTAATTTAACTTTCGATTATCTTATTTTATTTTAAGTCTTTATGGTTGGTTTGTACCTAAACCTTATTCATAGACAGTTAATGGGAAAGGTAGTGAATAACAGCATGCTATTCGAGGTTTCCTGAGCACGGAAATAAATGAATATAGTAAAATATTTAGTTGTTTGTTTAGATATGGCCCTTTCTAAAGAAAACGTTTATGTCAAAAACGAGATGGAAATATATAAAAGAGTATAGTTTTCTAATCAATTGTTCAACTCCGTCTTGTCCTAAAAGACTTGGTTCGGTAAAAAGACACTACTGATATAGTTGTTAAGCATATTTTTCGAAAGGCAATCACTAAGACATTGACAGAATTTTCCTGAGACTATTGCGATAGATCTTCATACATATCAGACTGATGCAAGGATTTACGGCACTCCACGAATGCATCATAAACATTGCTATAAATGGTATTACCGTGCGAAGTGTGCAAATCGGTGGTTCTCCCCAATTCCACAGAAAAATTCGAGCAAACAATAGACAAAGCTGTGGAATCATACAAACAACAAAACAAAGTATTAAAGTCATAGACATTCGTACGATTTTTCTCAGCTGTTGTTCTCTATAGCGTTGGCGATAAGAAAGCTGTTGCTTAGTTTGCTTGTTTTTCTTTTTTAAAACCCATGCAATAGTACTATAAACGATGGCAAAGACACAGATGGGCACCAGGATAAAAGTAATGAAAGTTGCCGTTACAAATCTTTTGTTTGTTTCCACATGATCAGGGCCCCAAGATGATTTACAATATGCTTTCTTGTCGTATGGGCGCATTCTCAGTCTAAAAGTGTACAAATAAGGTGCATGGACTGCAATTGCGACGATCCATGTAAACAGAATGCTGATTACGCGCGCTTTTAATGACTCGAGTTTGGTAAACAGTGGAAAGATGGTAGCGACGAACCTGTCCATTGATATCAGCAGGAGACTTTCGATGGAAACAACAAGAGAAACATCGGGAAGGAAGTAAGAAAGTTTGCACAAAATGTTTCCCAGCATCCACGGACGGTCTACCTTCCAAGAATCAGAACCTGAAATGATGTGAACGATTTGAATAGGCATGATGGTCAATGGGTTGAACAGGTCGGAGACGGCCATGTTGAAGACAAAGAAGCTGATCGACTTTCTTAACTGCTTGTTCTTATAAGTAATAAATAAAACCAGAAGATTTCCAACTAAAGAAACGATAAGGATGATGAAATAGGCCACTGCTTTGCAAACCACTTCAACAATTTTTGACTCGCTCCCATGACAGTTTTTATCGAAGTAGTTGTCAACGTATTCCGTTGTGTTAAAATTATTTGTGAAGGGCAACGCAACACTGGAATTTTTATACATTTTTATCTATATCGATGTCAATGAAAGAACTTCTTGTTTGGTTTGCGTTGGTAACTTTATCAAGACTGAACGAAAAGTAGATGATCGGCGTCGGCAGTAGATAAATATTACACATACGACACTGCATCACCTGCTTTTGACGTTTTCAGAAATGCAATGCTTTCAATGAAAAATTAATCAACATTTAACAAGCAAGGGGACATGAGAGCTTTTTCAAAAAGACAACATGTTTACTTCTTTTCAAATCATCCTGACGTCCCTTCCAGTTGGTGTGCGTTTCCTTTAGTTATTGCCGGATTGATATACGCATATTTTTCACCTTTTTAGTTTCCGTTTTATTGTTCTTGTTCGGATTCTGTATTAATTATTTTCTTCTCAGATTTTTAATTAGCGTATGTTAATTAGAAATTCATCATGCGAAAAGCTGTTAAACTCTTGTCTTCAATGAGATGGGAATTTACCACTTCGCAAAACCATTGTCCAAGTAAAACAAAGTTATAAACTTAGCTGACATTATTGATCGCTGTCACGGGAGCATGGCTATAATTCTACAAACCAGGCTTTTATGACAATTAGCTTGGCGATTTCTGGACTATTCCAAGCTTTTGATGGCGCCATGGGAACTTTGTTCAGTGAACTCCAATTTATTTCGGAAGACAAATTTAAATAAGAATAAGACGTCTTATTCAGTCACTTACTCACTCAGGCATATCCCCATTAAGCAGGGACATCTAATAGTCAGTGTGGCGGTCCCTTTGTAATTCAAGCCTGCTGGGCCTGTAGTCTGATATACATAGTATACATACGATATGAAATCCTCTGGAGACTACTGGTTTGAAGTTATAGTCTTTAACAGGCTCTAGTTAACAGAAATTAAAACACAAGCAATGCAAAAAAAAAAAAAAGAGAAAAAAAAATGGTCTAGTTTTTTATTAGCTCTTTATTTAATAGTTTTTGAAAGACTTCAAACACCTTGACATTTAAATTTTTTTTCCACCATTTTTTTTCACCTGCTCACAAACACGGTGTCTAACAAAATCGAGCAATGTGCAATTTATTACGTTTTGCTGGTGGCTGGATATCCTTTCTTTTTAAGGCAGATTCCTTTTTTCAAAATAAAAATTCTAACAACAAAAAATTGCTATCGTCATTTTCTTCCTCAAATTTAGTCATAGGAAGGATCAATTGTGGCTGGGCTTCGACAAGAGATGAGGATCTCATCGTCTCTTGGCTTCGATTGATTTGAATGTTTCCTCAAATTTTGTCATATAGATGATTAACGGGCATCAGAAGTTTGTCAAGTTTTTATCGGGTTGTTGTAATAAATATATTGTGGTTGTGATTTGACGAGTCAGAATCATCCGTCGCCGTTAACGGTTGATCATCTGTATGTTTACAGTCCTTCTCATAGGGCTTGTGTTTGTAGCCGATATACGCGAGCTCTGATTGGCTAATTCTAGGGCATTGTTTTCCCGTAATGCCCACCGGCCGATTACGGGCCAGCAAAAACAATGCTAAAGCTAATTCAAAAAAAAAAAAACATTGCTGGAATTTTCTACCCTTTCCACCGTGCTACATGTATGTTCGCCTCGAGGCTCAGGGGCGTAGCATGCAATTTTCGTGGAGAACTTAGCGAGGGGGTCATTAACCCCGTGTGCAGAAGGCGCCAGCCGCTTGGGGGCTAGCTCTTGGGGCTTTTTACATGACCCGCATGGTCTCCGCGCCAGTGATCTTTATTTTCTTGTATTTGGAGATTTTTCTCCACGTTTTCCATGGAACACTTGTATAAATCTAAACATGCGAGAACGTTGAGTATTTTGTAACTTATGTTGTCTATTTGTCAACCTTTGAGATTAAAGATAGTACGTTTTGTAAGAGAGACTAGAGAGAGCCGAACCAGTCGGATTATTAAAGAGTTACCCCCCCCCCCCTTCCCTCCATCAGATTTGAGGGCGCTTCCGTTTGCGAAAATTTCCAGCGACGAATGAAACGGTATTTTCCGGAATTTCTAGAGAAAAGGACAGCCTTACTCAGTTTTACAAAATGCCATCTGAGAGGAGCATAAGATTTCTTTAAATAAAATAAAATAGTAAAAAAAAATTTACTTTATTTGGTGAATTAGAATTTTTTCTTTCACCCAACGGTTTTATCAAAAGATGAGCGTACGTCAAGAGAAGAAAGTAATTATATTCAGCTCGAAATTTAAATTTCAAATCTATAGCAAATATCCTTTAATTTGAAAATAATTTTTTCCAGGTGTCGCTATTCGAATAAAGGAACTTAAGAAAATAATATTTTTCGTCCCGCTTTTTTCTTCTTGTAAAGTAACGCCAGGTTATTTAGATAAATGCAGAATTTTTCTAAAACTGTTGAAATAGATCTTATTAGATATTAAACAGACACAAGGATTCACAGCACTCCAGGAGTGCATCATAAACATTGCTATGAATGGAATAACCGTGCGAAAACTACAAATGACTGCTTCTTTCCAATTCCACAGAAAAGTTCTACCGAACAGAAGACAAAGTTGTGGAATCATACAAACAATGAAAGAAATTATTAAAGCTATAGACATTCGGACAATTTTCTAAAGCTGGTGTTCTTGACAGCGTTGGCGATAAAATAGCTGTTGCTTAAGCTGTGTGTTCTTCTTTTTCAAAACACGTGCAATAGTGCCATAAACGATGGCAAAGACACAGATGGGCACCAGGATAAAAGCAATGAAAGTTGCCGTTATAAATCTCTTGCTTGTTTCCACATGGTCAAATGCTGGGCGCTAAGATGATTTACAATATGTTTTATTGTCGAAGGGGTTTATTTTCAGTCTAAAAGTATAAAAATAAGGTGCATGGACTGCAATGGCGACTTTCCATGTACACAGAATGTTGATTAAGCGCGCTTTCAATGACTCGAGTTTGGTACAAAGTGGAAAGATAGCAGCGACTAATCTGTCCATTGATATCAACAGGAGGCTGGGAACAACAAGAGAAGCATCAGGCAGAAAGTAACAAAGTTTGCATAAGATATTTCCCAGCATCCACGGACTGTCTACTTTCCAAGAATCAGAACCTGAAATGATGTGAACGATTTGGATTGGCATGATGGTCAACGGATTGAACAGGTCGGACACGGCCATGTTGGAAATAAAGAAGTTGACAGACTTTCTCAACTGCTTGTTCCTGTAAGTAATTGATACAATCAGAGATCTCCAACCACGGAAACCAAGAGAATGACGAAATAGGCCAGAGCCTTTATTGGTGTTGTTATGATCAGCAATTCGTGGTAAGCATTTGTAAGCTAGAATTAGGAAACATGTTGTTCTTGACGAAGTTGATATGCAATGTTCTTGTCTCTTGGTGTTTGTTTTGTACTGACCAATTTGCATAAAGTTCCTGCTTGAAGAAGCCTTACCGACCTACCACTTTCTAAAAGTAGGTCAGTTTAGTCCATTCGTTCTTGGCGCAAATAAATCGGAATTATACCAAAAGACCTATGAGCCTTTTAGCTACTTTTATTGACGACATTGTGTCCATTGGTGTCTTTTTTTGCTTCAAATAACCCTGAGGTGTGTTTTTCGGTGGCTTCCTATTTTGATCTGTGTATATTATAATTTGTATCTGTTTAAGGCCTACAGTCCTTCGTTTGTTTCATGATATCTTCGACTTTTTTGGATAATAATGATGATCGATCGCAACTAAAACTGTAAGTACTCTTGCTTTCTTTTTCATTAGATAATGGGGCATTTCTTCTTCTCAAAAACTTTTTCACAGTAAAATGGTGTCTGAATCCAAGTTGCAATTCATATTTTGTATTTGATGATCCTCAAAAACAGCTTGGATACCCTCGACACGCCATTTGTCTGGCGATATTGTTGATCTCACACAATTATACCCAAAACGTTAGCATATTTAATTTGAGCACAGTTGGAGACGGATATTTCAATATAAATTTTGAGTTAAATCTCTCAATCACTAGATCTTTTATAACCACTTCAAAGATAGTGCTCGCAGAGTTTCTTTATAATTGAGTAACTGACATTTCTTTGTTATTAATTTACTCTATCCAGCTACGCAAGGTGCGGTGCGGTCGCTGTTACGAATGAGCTATCAGTGGCAGCTCTCATAAGCTGCTATTGTTTAATTTTTGTAGCATGTGTCGATTGTCGATTTAACACTTGGGAACGTTTTCTACAGCAACTCTATTCCGTACGTTCAACGTAGATTTTCTCGCGGAAGCTATGCCATAAAAGTTTCGTAACTCCTGTTTCCGAATAAAGTAACGAAACGAACAGACGCCATGTTGGCGGCCCTTTTGTGGCCAGCCTTACTCGTCTAACTTACATGTCATTGTCCGTGAACAACGTTCTTTTATGGGTAGGCAAAGAAAATCGACTCGGTTAAACCTTGAAACAGTGGTAACGTTGCGATTAGCGTAAACAAATGATGTTAGCAAGAGAGATTAATTAATTAAGAATGACCGAAAAAAAAAAAAACAGTAAGTCCCATTGCAAGACGTTTGACATTCTCAATGTCTTCACATTACTGTTCCAACTAACCACCATTCTGAATGAAGGTTATCTGTTCTTTCATACAATATAGCCAGACCCACGTCTGATGGAACGGAGAAATTTTAGCCTTTGCGCGTTAACGGTCAAGAATGTTAAACGGCCCCAATAACCTGTTAAGAAAGAAAGCCTGTTCCTATCGTGTCAAGAATAAAATGTTTTTCCGTGTCAAACAGGTAAGAGCATTACCTACTAACACGGATCACAGCAACTATTGTTTTACTTAAAAATATGCACACATCGAGATTTTTTCACACTCCGTTGTGTCCAAATCGTTCAAACGTGTTGTGCGCTTGTCTTCACCAAAGTTACTGTACTAAACGCCTGGAATAGGTTGCATGGAGGGTCATGTCTGCTCAAGCATACCTGAAGAAAAATCCCACATGATGGCATAGCCATATGTTCAATAGTGGAAGGTAATAGTGTCGACTGGCAAATAATATGTTCTTGTTTGTTTTCTTGCTCAATGACCAATTCCCTCTCAGGCTATAAGACGAGCCTGAAGGGAATCATGGTAGTTGTATTCATCATCTTGGACTAGATATCTGTTTTCCTGAATACAACTACCATAATTTCCTTCAGAAACGTCTCTTAGAGGGAATTGCCCATACCTCAAGAGGTACTGCGATAACTCTGGTGATGATCCCTTTCCATTCTAACACCCTAAGTGGTACCACAACACGAATTTTAACAACTTAAACGTACGGCAAGGTTTTATAGGGGGTCCCCTTCCCGGGCCACTTTATAGCTAATGAGTAAATAAATAAATATAACTTTATTTGCCCTCGGTTAATAAAGTTTTGCAAATTAGCTACAAGAAATTTCCTCAACCCAAGAAATCATTGATGGTAATGGGAAACCTCCGTCTGCCTCGGGAGACAATGCAACTCTGTGCCATGATTCAGACGATGGGTTGCTGCTCGCGTCCTGGCCCGTGATGTTGGCCTTCTTCTCTACTCGAGTATAAGAACGTGTCGCACTTTGGTTTTGGCACAAAGGCAGGTCGCGTTAAAGAGACTTCCACTGCTCCTGATGTGGAGATACATTAGATACTTAGATATAGGTGAAGCCTTTCTAGCTAAATACCAAGGCAACGAACACTAGAGAAATTCCTTGGCATAAAATCTTGGATCAAGAACCCAAGGACACTGCTGCAGCCGATATCGTCAAAAGTATACCCAAGGACTCAACATGAGGCCCTGATATGGTGGTTGATAAGGTTATTCTGAGCTCAAATCCATCACCAATCACGAGGAACGGCAAAGTGACTTAGTACAAAGCATCGACATTATTCTTTATAAATGTTATACTCTTGTTGACTGGCGTGACTGCAGCCTCAATGTGTCTTACCGAGAGCAAACAAAGACCAAGATTGTAGCCAAACGAGTAACAGAACAACTTGAGAAGAAAGGAAAGATATGGAACGGAGTATGCATCGAATTTCTAAGGCATGATCGAAACTACATGAACCTCAACTTCGACTTAAGTCAGAGAAAACGGGTTAAACATGGCGGCAGATAATGGAGAGGAGGCAAGTGAGATTTTTGTTTTTTGCCAACTACATTTACGGATATGTGCATAATTTTTCAAAAAACAAGTTTGAGTGATAATTGCCTTTGTACGTTTGGATCATCGTCGGAGACTCAGAACACCGGTTAGTGTGGATAAAGGGAAGTCGAAACGACGGTCGCCAATTTTTACCGTGTTGGTTAGTTTGATATGAAATTACCCTGCTAACTACAACATCAACAAAAACTCTTCTTAGGTTCGATCTTGTGCCACATACATGTAGAGTGAGCACGAAAAGCCATTTGAGACTGAAAATGGAACGAAGTGAAAATATGATGTTTATTAATATTCATTTTTTCGTCTGTTATACTACTGTCCAAGAAAACATTTGGTGTGAAATTCCTTTTACTTTTAATAAAAAAACGATTAGCTGGTGTTTTTTCCCCTATATTTTATTATAAACAGTTTACTTCAAGATTCCCGCAAGATTGGAATAACTCAAGCCACACATGCAATCATTACTAACCTAGTGTCGCAGAATGTTATCCTTCTCATTTGACTCATCCCACTTCAGACGGAATAGACATAAAAATTCAACAGATTGAACAGAATATGTACTGTTATAATTAATCCATCAAACATCTTCGCTCGCGTCACGTGACTATATATTTGATCCGAAAAACATTTGAAGAATATTATAAACACAACAGCCTCCATTTGGCGCGAAAGTTTGCTCGGATATTTGTCCTTGGACATAACCTGTTCCTCAAGTTCGCAGCTTTTCTCGAGCTGCACTCGCTTCTCGGAACAGCCGGGTAATGTCAGCAGACAACTACCCGTGCATATTTTCGCGCCAAATGGACGCTATTGCTTATTTATATGCCTGTAAAACTAATCATTAGTGCGTTAAAGCAACAGAAATGTTTTGCACGGCAGTTATGTTTACATTGTTTGTAAAATATCTTCTTCAGTCTTCTTATCGATAAACTGTACTGGAATAACACGATTAAGTTAATTAACCTATCGGTTGTCGTGTCTTGTTTTCAAACCCTTGTTGAACGGCATCTATGAATTTTCGAATTTGCGAAAGTAGAGGGATGTACGGTAAGATCTAAACTCTTCGGGTGGTTTTCTGGTGAACGCCGGGAACAAAGCACTCTTCTTAGAGTAACCTGATAACTCTTAATGAATATAAAACAAAAACAAGGATTTACTGCACTCCATGCGTTCAACATAAAGGTTGCAATGATTGGAACCACATTGCGAAATGCACAAATGGGTGGTTCTTTCCAGTTCCACACGAACACACGGGTAAGCACGGAAACAAGCTGTGTGATCATACACAGACCGAAAGCGGTTATAATAACAACTGAACTACGTACAATTTTCCTGCTTTGTTCGCTGAGTCTCGTTTGATGATTACACAACTCCTGTTGCATCTTCTTGCTTTCTGCCTTAAGAGTCCACGCTATAGTGCCATACACGATTGTTAAGATGCAGATTGGCACGAGGACGAAAGTGATGAAAGTTGCCGTGACGAATCTCTTGTGTGTCTCTGTGTGGTCAAATGCAGGTTCCCAACTTACACTACACTGATATGACTCATTGCCGTAGGGGAGCAGCCTGAAAGTGTAAAAATAAGGTGCGTGGACTGCAATAGCGATTATCCATGTACAGCCAATACAGATCAAATGCACTTTCGTTGAGAAGAGTCTTGCCTTCAACGGAAAAACCACAGCGATGAACCTGTCCACTGATATCAACAGCAGACTCTCGATAGAAACAGTGAGGGAAACATCAGGAAGAAAGTAGCAGAGCTTGCATAAGATGTTTCCCAGTATCCATGGGTTGTGCACCCTCCAGGACGGAGATCCTGAAATGATCATGACAAGATGAACGGGCATGATTGTCAACGGGTTGAAGAGATCAGACACGGCCATATTGAGGACAAAAAAGTTGATGTTCCTTCTCAGGTTTTTGTTTTTGTAAATGACCAGGAGAATGCAGCCATTACCGATCAAAGACAGTATTAGAATGACGAAATAAGCCAGGGATTTCAAAACAGTTTCCCCCGTGGAAGAGTGTGGCAGGCAATCTTGTGCGCTGTTATTACGAACACCATTCGTTACTGAGGAATCGTTGTTTAAAATGTACAATAATACGCTCGAGTTGAAGAACATTTTCGTTTTCCAGGTCTTCAATCTTGGGCACTAAAAGAAGATACAAGCTATTGTGGTCCTGTCCGGCGCTGGAAGTGAAAGAGAAACTGCGCGTCGCTTTTGTGAGCCTTTCAGTTGTAAAGCACGTAGCGCTAACACGTGACCGCGATGCAAGCCATTTGTTGTCCAATTGAGAAACATGTAAAGTTCACAACAAACTTTTAGATTGACATATCCAACTAATTGATTGACTACAATAGAAAATCAGCAAACAGTGGAGGCACTGTGGTACTAAAGCTGATTGTAGTGAAACATGCTGTTTGAAGGGCAAGTTATTCACCAGGTTATTCAGTCAAGAGCCACAGAAGCGAACGAAGCCTTTTGAGCGTTTGTTATTGTTTCCTTTTTAATCAGTTTAGAAAAGATACCTTAGCCTCTTAAGTAAACTTTTCAAGACGGTGTTTATTTCTAATCCCTGACCTTACACCCCTTTTACGCATCTGTTTGCTTCCATATACATAAACTGAGGCTTCCACTCCCAAAATACAGGGTAAGAGGTTTGAGAAAGGTGGAACTTAAGGTGGATGAACAGTTTGGAACATTAGCTGTACAGTAAAGACGACGCCAGTACGAAAAATATGACAACTATAGAGGTGTAGAGGTTCGTATTAGCTGCATGCGTGTGCAAAATTTCGACGGTTTTTTTTTTTCTGCGGACGTAATATACAATTGAAAATGATCATGGACGTACAAGTGGACGCTTTGGACAGCTTTCTGACCGTTTCACCAGGACTTTACTCGCAGAAACTAAATTAAATCAACTCTGTCTTGCAACTATTCAGAATACGGCAAGTTTATTTTAGATGTCACTGATAGACGTTTTGCCGAAAGATCAGTTTGGCGTGTGAAGTGAACTGTTATTTTTGGCGTTTCCTTCATGGACATGTTTTACAACAAAACACTATCAGTTAATTATCTTGAGCCGGTCTCTATTACCAAACCTTTTAGCGTCCAATTGCGAAAATTTTTTATTTGGCAGTCATCAGGTTATCTTTATCTACCTCAGAATGCATTATAATGTCCTTCATATCACGTTAGCGAAACTCAATTAAAGTTACGTTGCCACAGGTAGCCCAAGCTTAGTATGTGCGAGTGATTGTCACTTACGACTGAAGTAACGACATATAGCCTAGTTCAAGCCTATTGTAAGAGATCGCATGGAAAAATTAAGGCTTGTTGTTCCACCCCAAGAAGCGAAGCTCTTATTTTCCATACGATCTCTCACACAAAGGTCATGAGTAATTATTGACCATGCTCCGTGTAGTTAATTAGGGTTGAACTCGGCTATATGTGTCTACCTCGTAAAATGACAATAACGCTCACTTACTGTGCTTGGCCGCCCTGTAATGTTGCTGATTTATGGGCCTTACTATATAGTTATGGATGATCTTAATTTGGTTTGTTTGGCAAGGGGTACAGTTGTACCTTCCACTTTTGACTTGGTTTCCAATTTTCACATCAGCGAGCGAAGTGATAAGAATAACTTACTTTTTGCCTCCTAGTTGATGAGATTTAACCAGTGGGCAATTTTGACTTTGTTAGTCTTGCAGCGAAAGAAACAAACGACGCCATTACTTCTCCGAGTTACAAACTATTCAGCCTACGGTGAGACGAAAAGTGCCCGGGGCGATGTCAACCTTTTGTGAATGGGCTGTTCAGGATATAGAAAAAGTTGTCCTTGTTTGGGAGGAACTCTCTCTCCCCTTCCTGTCACTCTGAGCCATCTTTTGTAGAGCTTTTGTGAGAAATAAGTTGCCCCTGCTAAGTGGCCGCAATTCTTATATAAATATATGAATTGAAGCATTTTCTACAGTGTATGACGTCATTTTGGTGCAACGTGACGTCATGAAGGATGCCTTACCACCACAAAAATAGACATTTTCATCAAGATGCGTGAGGTACTGTAGAAGTGTTCATTGTTTCTTCATGAAGTACAAGACGCGGCACTTTTACCCCATGCAGGCTTAGTAATACAACAAAACCCATGCAAAGTAGGATTTACTTGAAAAACAAGGATTTGCTTGAATAACAAGGCATGATGTTTGAGTAGCTGATAATTTATACCGGCTGGTCACGTGACTGAAGTCTTATTCGTGCGCTGGCGTGAAACAACATTTTTATAAACCGAACGTTTGCTTGTTTGGTTGAAAAGGTCGAGAGAATTTTATGAACTAATCACTGCAGTTTGACCTCCTAAATTTACCTCAAAGCATACATGAATGTTGGAAAAACAGCTTCAATATTACCAAAGAAAGAGGACAGGAATCGTGTTTCAATAATGAGAATTCAAATTTGTCATTACCATTGAGATAAATAACCGCCTCCATGTGTTAAGCGTTTGATCGATATCACAAAATAATACAGTATACATCACATTCTAAATTTACCATGCAAATCGACGTTCATTGTTCCCAAAGGTCGTGTCTATGGTGCCAACTGTTTGTTGTTTGCTGTTTTTTTTTTTTTAGGGTGTGTCACTTTCCTGGGGTCGTTGCATGTGCGTGTGATATAGTTTAGGAAAAAAAAAAACATGTGAAAAAATGATTAAAGTTGTTTTAATTCCATAACTTGAACCCTCCACAATGGTAAGGGGCTGATCCAAACTTAATCACCTGATACCGATGATATAGTATAAGGAGATGACCCTATACAAATTTGAATATGGCAATCAGCGTCGTTGGAAGTTGCCGATGGCTGATCGAGTACCGCGCTTTAATGTTTTACTCCCGGAGGGGATGGGGGGGGGGGTGGGGGGGGGGAACTCCCATGTAAAAAAGGACGGCGGTGGTCGTGGGAACTTTTGAAAAGAACCCCTAAGAGGTACCAAGATCAGGTTTTGTGGGCGTGGCTTGAAATCTTTTTCACCCCGAAGAGGTAACAATTCTATCTCCTTCGATAGAGTTGATCCTAGCAGTATGCAGGACACCTGTCATATATGAACTCAGTTAAATGACCTTGCTCTCCATGAGTTCTCGTAGCTCAGTGGATAGAGCGCCCGCCCGGTGTTCGGGAGGTCATGGGTTCGATTCCTGTCGGGGACTCAGAATTTTTCTTTGTCCCACGGTCGTGTCATGTTGATTAATTCACCTTCACATTCAATTCTATCTCCTGTTATATTTTTTCGTCTCAGTACCCTAAAAGTACCGCAAAAGCTCCCGCTGTGGATCCTTTGAGGCTGAACATACTAACAGGTACCAAAGACACGTTTTAATCCCGTAGGGGTACGACGAGCACCCCCTCCTCATTCTATGGGAGTACCCCGGAGGGGGGGGGGGGGTTACGTTGAAGGAAGGTGTATTAAAGTTCCATTCCTTATCACTTAGGCTCAGCGGGCCGGCGCAGGACTGAATAGTTGAACGGCTGGCCATGAGTTAAACATAAAGTAAACTTTTTTCGATCGTTACGTAAACTTTGGATTGCTGTAAAGATGAACATGCGAGTGTTGCTTAACGCGTAGCTTGTTGTAGTTTTGAATCAAAGAACTTGTTCGAGACACAGATTGCCGCCATCTTCGCTTTTTGTGGAAATTCGATGACACGCCAAGACATTTAATGTCCTTAGCCGATGATCATTTTTTATTTCTTAGCGTCCTTAGATGTAAATAAAAAGCATTAGCACTTGAACCTGTCCAATACGGACACTGGTCACGTCAGTGTCCGTGTGAAAAGAGGTTTGACTGGATACAGCAAAACGTTTATTGCAACTCTCAAGTGAATCATCAGTAGAAAAGCTTTTTATGTAGCATTTTAAGTATTTTTCCTAAAACAACGTGGATTCCCTGCCACTTCAGATCATCTCGATAAAGCCGATAAGTGATGTCTTCAAATAGCAAATTAGGGAAACCGCTGCGAAATAACTCTGCCGGCATTTGACTAGCACCACAACGATTGATGAGCAAGTAACGTATTTAATTAACTGCTTGAGTCCTACATACCTGGATCGATCACTTTGTGTCCGCAGATAACAGGGTGAAAAGGTAAGTAATTTTGGGAGAACCTCGCGTATGTGCATATTCAAATGTAGAAAGTGAGTAAGATTTATCATATCACCGCTGATTCATCACAGTACTCTTCTTGCCCACTCAAATTTTGTACTGCTTTGAGGCCCGCCGTTGATTGCGTAGCTATCGGGCAATACGCTGCTGCACGTAAGACGTACTAGAGTGTAATTTGGGACCATCGCCTTGATAAGAAAAGATATTTGTTAATGCAATGTAACCAACTTGCATGTGTAAAGACGTGTTGTACGATGACATTCGGGAAGCCTGGTTGTCACCTTTCTTATGTACATTTTCAGAGTCGCCTCTTAACCGATTAGCTCTCTTATGAGCGACCGCCTCTTTATATATTTCCAGAGGAGATCTTATGCTTCAACCACTATTGAATTGCTTTTATGACCCACTAACACTGCTACAGGCCATGGATGCAAGCTCAGTTCACAGTTGCTCGCGAAGTGTGTGTATTCAACTGATCTTTTCTGTAACTCAAAACTTTTAGAGCTAATTTCACTGATTTTCGTGTGCAAGGGGAATGTCATTTTTCGGTCGACCATATTACCGGAAAATTGGTATCGAATTTGGTTATTAATAACTCTCCTGAAGAGGTACACAGTTGGTCATTATCGCATTCATCGTTAGTTGAAAGCAGCGTCTTGCATACCACGAGTGTTCGTTGATGATTTTAACATTTGTGTTTTACCTTAATCACCAGCATTAAAAAGAGCGACGACGTCTGTTCTATTGTTTATTATCTTGAAATTAATTCAACAAGGGGTATAATAATAATATAATGACCATGCCGATATTTATTTCCCTTTGTATTTATTTATATATTTTTTGTGCTGATTTTTTTTTTCAGCATTATCCGCATGTCGCTAGCACTTTTACCTAAGTAGAATAAATAATCGAAGAACGGAAAAGTTATGAACTTAAGGCGCAGAAAATAGATTCAAGGAATTGTTGAAAAGGCGTTTTTTGTCAGATCCATCCCCAAATTGACAGTTAATTTGTCCAAACCGGCGTTATTGACCATTTGATATTATAGTAATTATCAAAACAAAAAGTTTGTCTTTTAGAAGGAATGTTAAGGGACACCTAGTCCGATAATGTCATAAGCCATAATTTTATACTTTGCATATTTATAAAGAAACTTCGAGTATTAGTTCACTAATACTCCTACTAAACAAAAAGATCTAAGTGTTGTTTGTATTTCCGGCTTCCTGATTATCGAAAAGTTTTACTCTGTACTCTCTCACATCTCCATAAAACCTTCAACCTAAACACTCACTTGTTTTAGCTTAGAATCACAAAGTAGGGTGGTTTCATGATCAATAAAAAACAAATTGATCTATCTCTGCACCATTTGGAAGAAATCAATCGTCGTATAGTCGGCTACTTTGAATTCCAATAACCGGGTTCTTCACTCTGAGATAGCGGAACATCTGACAGGGATGACCCAACGTGAATCAGCGTTTACATGTCTTTCAACTGTGACTGCCATCGATTATACGCGACTGAAAATTGACCTAACATTTAGCCATTATCAGTGCCATATTCTGGTACTCTCTGAACGCTTCAATGTCACTGCATTTTTAAAATATCGTTAGGCAGTATTACGTTCTTTTCCCTTAACATCATTTCTCTGTAATATGTCCGCGATCAAGTTTGACTATTGTTATATTGATACACTTTTTATAACTGATACGCCTTCACGACAAACAGGGGTGGTTACTGGACAATCAGATTCGCTTTAAATTTTGTCACTTGCTAAACTATTTTTACTTATTCACGAAACATGAAAGAACCCGCATCGTAAAGTCTGTTTACGAGCCAAGCGAAGCGACGGGAGTACTATTTATGGGAAGTTAGTCCATCGCAGGGCTACTCCTAACAATAACTTCGTCCATACCCATTTATACACCTGGGTGGAGAAAGACACTGTGAGATTAAAGTGTGTTGGCTAAGAACGCAACAGTATGCTCGGCCAGAGCGCACAAACCACGACGCCACCGCACCTACCAAGAGCCCTTATGAACTCGTTACAAAAAGTTCGTGCATCGATCGAGTTAGAATTATAAACACGCAAAACTTGTCTCTCATAAGACAACATAAGTCACACGATTGTGATTCCGGTAGAGTGAATGCTGTTAAGCAGAACGATCCAACTTCGCTTAATTTACGTCCTAGGCCTGTCCATTTTTATTTCTGGGGTCCTGAGGATTGGAGGAGGGGGGTGTCGGCCTCTCAATAAACCTTCACACCCCACGCCCCTCTGTAAATCACATAGTTATCTTATTAGGACCCTCCTGGGACGTTGTTCGATGGCCTTTTGTCATCGAAAAAACAGCCGAATATTTGGCCTCTCAACGGTAAGAAATGTTAGTCCAGCATTTTTCTCTACTGTTACCAAGCCTCATTATCCTCGATAATCGAATCATCAGTGCATGCCATCTCGTCTCCCAACCCCCGACCTTAAGGTCCTTTAAACCACAATTACAAATCCATTGGTCCTTCTTAAGCAAGGGGAAAGATGAAGATTGCTGAAATGTGCTTGATTTGATTAATTGGTTTACGTTCCAGTTCTGCTGGCATGGGATCAAAACAAACCAAACAACCCGACAACACTAGCCCGGTGATATCGCACGATGCCTTCAGCGCTGGAAAATCCTCGTGAGATCTCACGTTTTCGAGTTAATATCAGGGAACTTAAGCAATGACAACGGCGACCCCAAGGACGATGCATAGCAAAAAATTAATATCAGTAAAACTGCACGGGACGACGATCGGTCTAAAAAAGTTTCTTAAACTAGATATATAAAACGAGCCATCAATTCCAAAAGGAGATACGCAAAATTAGCGGCCGTGGTTCACGTTCTCCAAAATAAGCAGAACTTGGTCATTTCACGTTGTTGTTTTCAAAAGAATAGCTACGTAATGTGCATAGATTTACAACGCACGTCATACCACTGTTCTGCTGATTAAATCTTGTGTTTGATGACCTTCTCGTTACCGTTCTTGGTTGCCGCCTAGTAATTTTTTTTAAGCTTCAGTCCTAATTATTCAAGCAAGGATTTTGACCCATAAAAGTATACTAGGATGTCAGCTCTGTTCTTTTAGCAGCTTCGGGAGCAGCGATTGTTGATTGATACGGTTCAGTTTCAGGCCTATTGACCTAAAAACTAAGCGTTCTTACCAGGAAACATTCTTCTCAAAGTGGAAGGCATAACAATGCCTGCCAGTTGTTTGAAAACTAGCGTAAATTGAAGTTTTATACAACCACCTTAGCACTGCCAAACAAAAAAGAGCCTGTTGACAATTTCTTGATATTGGTAAGTAACCTTTTCGGTGTGCTATTGAAGCTATCCCAAAAACAGATAACGATTGTATTTAAGAGGTCAATAACGCCTGGCATTTCCTATTTACCCGGATTAGAGGAGATACCAATTTTCAGGCATTTTTTATATAAGTAATTTTTTTTTCTTGTCTGCGACCTTCAATTTCATTTAACCATGCCTCGGGGATAGTAAAACGTTTTGTGCCAAATTGATCTTTTTTCCAATCAATACATCGTCCGTGACGTCGAAGCAATCGTTTCATCATGATTAAATTTTAAATCTCAGCATTTTTAGGATTAACTATTTAATGATTAGGAGTAAACTTAGAGATTCTTGGCCAGCTGAGTAGCCTCAATAATCACAAGAATAAACAGATAAAGAGTTGTCGGTAAAAAAAACAGAGACATGCAGTGCGCGAAGAGAAAGAAACTATGTAAATCATCGGAGGCCAAGAACGTGGAATCAGTGGCACACTTGCTTCATTCTCAACAAGAGGAAAGTACGAAAAGTAGGTCCATACCTGTTCCAAGCTTAAGTCAGGTAGAGTGTAGTTCACGCCGGTATGAAGATGACGTCTTAGTTAATGAGTCACGTTCCTTATCAGTTTGACGTTACGATGAATATATTGAGGTTTCTTGTCAAGTATTACAACTTATTTATTGAAGTAGATTCGGTGATCTCCTCTTAGATTAGGCTCGCAATACCACGGGTGGATAAATTGACTTTGGAAGGTCAATTGAAATAGCTAATTAACATTCTACGTAAATCACATGAAAAAATATTTTACCTTTCAAAAGCCTCTAACAAATCATCCGACATACATTTTTGGATGACATGAAGGATGACAAACATGCACCCGACCTCTGGCTTAAAATTCAAACGCGCCTCATCGTGTGCAGGTAAACTGTACAAATCAGTATGCAATGCAAATTTGCAATTAATTTAGCAATAGATATACTAACCTCTGCATTGTCCTGCTACTTAATAACATAACTTCAGTACATTTGCCGATAATTTTAAGTCCAGTAAAACGTTGGCTACCTTTTCCTATATCTCTCAACACTGTGAGAAGAGGTCAATTCATGGCCACAAGAAGTGCTCAGACGTTTCAAATTGCATTCTTCGCTTTTCACGGGCATGTTAAAATTCACCAGTTTAAAGAAATGCGAGCGTGAATTTCAATTGTTTAGCAGAACCAGTAGGAAAAACTAGATAGAAGACAAATATTTTAATAACATCCCATGAAGCCTAAGCAGGAAGGAAGAAAGTTTTAGGAGTGGGTGGGTAAGCTATGCAACACTGCACTATACACCTTGTAACAAAACCTTCGATATTTTCTTTCTTCGTGACGTTTTATAGCATAGAGCATTAGGTCTAAGAGTCATTGTAAATCAACAAATTAACATTGGGTGATTGTGTTTCCATTCTTTACTTCAGAGGGCAGATTTGGTGGAAAACTCTCGGCTCAAGACGAATTCCTGCCCAATTGTAAGTATATCTGTTTGTCTCAATGGTCCTCAGTTAAGCATCTAGAATTTTGATTATATAAGATACTCTAAATCTTGAATATGCATAGTAACAGTTTCGTTTTTGGAAGATACAACTTCTTGTTGTAGACTGCATATGTCTGTGTTCGAATTTTAGCAGGTGCTTTGTAAACTTTCGGTTTGCTCACATCCAAAGAAAAATCGACCCCGCAAATCTTTACGGATTTTAAGTAAGCCAATTACCAATTGTTAAACAAAAAGAAACTCCCTCGCTTCTTGTGATTTGCGAACAATAGCGGCTAAACGTGTTACGTCGGTATTAGATTGGAATGGAGTCGTCTTGACCGTTAATAATAGTTTAATCCATACAAGCATTGAGAAAATGTTTTCATCGGTTTGTTACAATAGTTTTACAATGTTCAATATTCACTGAACATAACGACAGACTATAGGATTCCAATAACTTGAGTTTAAAATATATTTTACTCTAAATATGCCAGTGAAAAATTAACGACGTCATAGCTGAGTTGAGGTATGTCAGTATCTGCTGTAAGCGGCCAGAAGGTTAACCGGTAACCAGACAGAGGCGCCCAAGAAAAATGGCTTTTTACTCGTTAACGCTTATCTCGGATATTTTCACTGAGTCAGAAGATAAAAACTGCCAGCTGCGATGAATGTTAATTAAACGGGTTAATCTTGAAAACTGAACTCGAACGGTTCATAGATGCTATAACGAGCTTATCTATATCTCAGTTTATGGTCTTTAAAACCAAAACAATAAAATGTGAGAACAGATGCCAAAGGACTGGCAGGAACTAGATAAATATGTCGTCTGCTGCTTCAATCATTGTGATCCTCGAAAGGGACCCTTGTCGAGAACGTTTTATCATTGCAACAATTTCAAGCATAACAACTCTAAGAGATATTTATAGATCAACTAAGCCAACCTCTGCAACCTCAAAAATGTGTAAACGCTTTCCAGAATGCCCCTGCAGAGTGGCAAACAGTAAAACGTAGTGGGTGGTAGAGAACAAGATGTGTCTTTTAACGGCACCAACATTTTAGCGTTGTGGTAAAATTTGCTAATTTATCAGGGAAACTAGTTAATTTTTATCAATGAGATATCATACGACACTGATTCTAGTCAGAAGCCAGTTTAGTCGAAACGAGTACATGATAATCGTTCCAATTAAACGAAAAAAATCTGACATTAGATATATATAGAACTGCTTAATGAAGAAATGAGGAATTATTAGTATCTAGGAATACCACCGTTACCGTGTCATGTTATATCCGTGATGATGCAACCACGCCCTTTGCACGAATAGGGATGTAAAGTTCTAGAATTATCTGAGACAATCGAAACTTTCAGAGTCAATTTTCCTGACAATTGGCCTGAGAATTATTTTCTTTGTAGATTACAAGAAGATCGTATGTATAGTTGGTATTAAATGTTATAGCTTTCATAAGACGACGGTGTAATAAAAATAACTACTTGAACTAATTATTTTACTAGTTGAGTCAAAAGTTAGAATGAGCTTGAAAGTTATGTCCTAAACGAAGTTGAAAAATAAGATTCAGTGACATTAATTTAAATATTGTTGTAGTTAAGTCAATTGTTCAAAGTGGTAACGAAGGAAATATCAATGTAAAGTCGAACTTAAGAAAGGATTCGCGGTTTACTAGCCCAGCAACCTCTGATAGTGATGGGCTGATTTTTATCAAAGCAGTCAAAATTTGAGGAGTTGACCTTTAATACCTCTTGAGTGACATATTAGCTTTCTCAACTGAAGATGCACGCGACTAATCGAGGGTCCATTTGCTCACTTACTTACGCGAAGAAGATACTTCCTCTGTTACTGGATAAGGAAATAAGTAACGTCAGTCTTGTAGAGAAGGAAATATAAATCTGAAAGCAACTGGTATACTTTAAGACGTCAACGATTCGGGAATTCCTCCATGTGCCTTGTTATTCTTTATTGGTTTCTCTTTTATATGTTACGAATCCAAACAGGAAGGAAATTTTGATCCGAAAAACATGTTTCAGATAAAGTTAGCATTTAAAAGAATCTTTGTTAATTTAATATCAATCTGCATAGCGGAATGGAAATGTGTCTTTCATATAACCTTTCAACTTGCCCTTTTGTTATAAAGCACGCTTTAGTTTGTGGTACTCAGTAGCAGTCATCAGTTGCTACATATACAGCGCCATTGCAACACGAGGATAGTCTTCAAAAGTGTATGCCTGCCATTGTAAGTATCTGCGTTCTCTTTTTTGGTTTTCTCTATTTTTCTTTCTCTTTTTCTTTTTTGCCTTAATCATGCATGTTAGTGGTGGGCTGAAAGTGAATAACTAACCTTGAAAGCACGTGTGTTGCGCTGTCGAAAAAAAGGGCACCCAATGGAACTGCACATTTTTCGTGTGTAATGTAAACTTTGTAAAGTACTCAATGAATTTACCTATAAGTTCATGATAAGAATGATTATGTAAAGAATTGAAATTACCGATTTAAGAATGTAGCGAGAAAAGGAATAAGATTAATTTTAAGACCAGAGTATCTTTGGCACAGTCAAGTCTGTTTGCAAAACTTCAAAGGTCTTTCTTCGGTTAAGAAAAACTGCAAATCTTACCTCTCTTAAAACCCAGTACCTGCTGATATAGTTTTAGTACATAGACAATGAACGATAATCCGAGAATGTTCATTGTGTCGAAATTCAGACGTCAGTTGGCAAAACTAGGAGTTATATTTCGGTAAGAACTATACCATCATCAGACTAGAATAATTATGCATACAACTTGACACAAATACGATGCTTAGGCATGTCCAATAAACGCCGCCTGCCAAACATGCACTACTCCCGGCTAATCAAATGATGCCTTTAAACCAGGGATTATTACAAAATTACCCACGTAGAGTTTATAATCATCAAAAAAATATTCATGTATAGTTTGCCAATTAGATCGTTGTCTTCTGGCCGTAAATTTTGTATTAGCTAGTTAAAGGTTGCTATTGATCATATCACAATATAAAATTATATTCAAACAATAACATGGCACGATTACCGCTATTTCAGTGTCTAAATCACCTGTTTTTCTTAAATTAATCATACTAGTATCTAAGTGTTTTATCATAATTTTTACCTAACTTAAAGCACAAAATACAGAATAAATTGCAAGTAATTTGTAGAAAGCGTCGAGAAATTGGAGGTGATTTTCAAGTAGTTGATTTTTTGCGTAGCGTTTTGGAATAAATTCTTCAAAGTACCAGATCTTTCCCAAGAATAAATATCGACATGCACGACTGAAATATTATTCCAGCAGAGTTTGCATTCGTTGACCTTAAGCAACCTTGTCTGACGTAAAATCTTCAATATATTCCTGATATTCCGGACTTCATAACATCTGATGAACCTTTTTTTCCGCCGTCTGGAGCACACGATAAGAAAACCTTAGCACAGATGTGCTCTATTCAAAATAACTGTTCCAGGTGGATTTTAGACTCAATCGTTCCCTGAAATAGCACTGGGAGGAAAAAGTATGGAAGTCATTACCTTAAAGAGCTGCTTAACGAAATAATTAGCTGGAATGCTCACGCAGACCAAACAAATTTGATCTCCTTGCCGTTTGAATTGCGCTAATATCAGTTTTAACCGGGGTTTCTAACTGATAATTTTTTTTTCCGTGTACGCTTCTCTGAAAGCAAACTTTACGCTATCAAAATCCTAAAACCTTCTCTAACGCTAGCCAAGGTGATTAGTAACTTTAAAGGAGCTACGTCACGGTTTGTGCATCTTGAAAAGTTTAGCCTAAGTTTTTCAAGTTTGTCGTTTTTAACATGGCGTAGAATGCCTATTGTTCTCGGGACATTTACTTACAGTTCGAAAAAGTGTATAGGTATGTCATGACGCTTATTAATATTCATCGATGCTCCGAACGAGCTGTTTTCATTGGTTGCTATGAATGCGCGACAATACTCATTACCTCATGATGAGGCGGTAAACTAAACAATGAACTCTCCGCCTATTGTTTCTTTCTTTGTTTCAATGAACTCAACGTGCTTTTGTTATTTAAATATCGAAACAACTCACTTCTTTAGAAGCCATCAAATGAAATAAAGCAATGACCAATTAAAATAATTTTTTAATGTTAAGGAAATAGTAACTTACAATTCTGATATTTTTTCAAAGCTGAGAGTTTTTTTTACATGATTGGCTGAAACGTCAAACAGAAACTTCTTTAAGTCTGCGCTCTTCTCATACAGAGAAGCCGCTTTCTCCTCTACATTTCTGGTCTCGGCCAACACGTCGAAAGGTGTCCGCTCGATCTCCTCCGGTTTTATGGCCAGCTTGACCCAAGTCTCTGCTTTTAATCTTTTTCGTTTTTTTCCGTCCTTTGTTCCTTGAACTTTTCTCCAGAATCTTCTAATGCTCTCAGCAAGTGCATTTCCAATACGCTCTTGACCCGATGCCTTCAGCTGGTATCCAAGAGGCAAGATGCTTCGTTGGAGCAAGTCGAAGACTGTTTGGGGACGCCCGTGAACTTGTCGCCAGTTATATATTACTTCGCCGTTAAGTTGAAGATAATACATCGGACTGTTTACGTCAACAAATGGAGGTACCATATGAAGGAGTAACGGATTGATCGGGTTTTCGAAGAGCTCTGAAAAGAGCTCCCGATCACTGACGTTTTCCATGTTTATATTCATTGCGCGATCTGGTCGGCTATTCGAATAAGTCAGCCGGAACAGTAACCTCAGTTTTAAAATTCGCGGCAATTGTGAACCATTTTACACACGAGTGGCTTTTTTGAATGGGTTTTGTTTTAGTCTTGGTTACCATTGTTATTCGGTCGTAGGCTTGAAACAATAGCCCACTTGCTCGAGACGCGCCATTTTCAAACACAACTACAACTAGCAGTTTTCAAACCGGAAAGAACAGTGGTTCCCGTTGACCGATTTTTAATCTTCAAACATATTTTGGTAGAAAAAAGATAAATTTTTCATTTGCCGTTCGTGGGTTGGCGAAAATCAGCAGAACTTTTTAGAAATGTCGTTTTGAAAACAGCCTCCATACAAAAAAAGGCCAATTTTGCTGTATTTTCAAGTGCAAAAGAACAGTCCTTACACTTGTTCAATTTTGTTTGTTTTAGCCTTTAAATGTAGATATAGCATTCTTCTTCAAAAAGCCGCGCGTGGGTTGGTAGATT
Source organism: Orbicella faveolata (assembly GCF_042242905.1). Lineage (NCBI taxonomy): Eukaryota > Metazoa > Cnidaria > Anthozoa > Scleractinia > Merulinidae > Orbicella > Orbicella faveolata. Next base: position 18,225,383 of record NW_028301564.1, read on the forward strand.
TATACTTCTTGAAACCAGAAAAGCAAGTTTAATTAACGCTACTGAGCCAATTTTAGCCCTTTCTTCTCTTATTGTGAGCGCTCTCACATTCAAATTTGCCGCTTCGCTGATAATGAATATTTAATGATGTCCATGCATTCTGCCCCATGTCTGTTTTAATCTTCTCCATCCTCAACCATCGTTGTTCCTTTATGGTTTATTATTATCTCTTTTTTTTTTTTTTATCTTAGTAAACTACTATTTTCAGGTTTTCTTCAATTTTAAGGTAATTTTGTGGGTGAACAAAATAAGTAAAAACAGTGACTGAGCTCCTTTAACTAAGTGGTTTCAAAACTACCTCTTGCTCAATCAAAGAGGCTTATCCCACGCGATGTTTTTGACTGACAAAGACAAGAAAGAGTTTCCTATTTTAATTATATTTTGCATCGAGAAATTTCCTAAATTTTTCATGGGAACACGTGGGTGGTAATTTCATAAGTTTGTTCTTTATTTGATTTCAGTACGATTTAAAATGTACGCCTTGCAAGATAGGTATCACTGAAGCTGCTTCACATGCTAACTATGTTACCAACAGTGTTGCAAAAGGTCGAAACTCTACATTTAAAGCTCGTTTCTAAGTCCTCAAGCCTTGGCCAATCAGCGATCGGCAAACAGTACTAAATTTGCCCGAGTCAGATTTACAACCTCGCAGCTGCTTTGTTCAACATCGCGATCTTCCAAGTTATATTTAGACCTGGCACACAAAGTCAAAAGTAATAAGATGGTTGGCCCATTAGTGAAGATAACAGTTTCCTAAGCTAATTAACTCTATCTCTCAAGTGGTTAAACCCATGTAACACTTTCTCAAGAACTTTATCTTTTACGAATATGAGAGAGCCTTGGATCTAAGTTCCATCTGATGTGGCTTACTCCAGGTATGTTCCTCTGAGCTAAGAGATTAAGTAAAAGATCTTCAACTTTAATTAAAAAGTTTGAAGAAAATCTCACTTTGATGGTAGTTCAGTCGACTTTGTCCCGAAAATGAAGGCAGCGAGCGAGTTTAGAGAGGACCACAGAACTGATATCAAACAACGGCTTTCCAGAGTTTTTAAACGGCAGAAGTTACTTAGCAACGTGTCCCCGAGCAAATATCCATGTAGTATTTAAGCGATTCTAAGTGACTTGTGATTTGTAAATTAATCCAGCCGTTGTTTTCTTCCCATGAGTGATCCACAGGTTCCCATCCACAGGTTCTTATAATTCAAGTAGTTTTGCATCGAGAAATTTAAATACGAAGTTTGGAGCGGAAACCAATCCCAGGGGTCCATTGCTACCCAGCAGAGCTGTTCTATTTGAGGACAAAGAGTTAACAGCGGTCTGTCTTGTTAAAGCAATTGCTTTGTGAAGGTTTGCATTCTGCGGAAGAGCTAAAAGAAACCAAGTTAATAACTGCATGGCTACCTCCAGGGCAGTATATAAAAAAAAACACTGATCAATGCGAATTGTCGATCAGTGCATGGCTACTTGTGACTGGCTAAAACTTTGAAAATTATTTGTACCTGTAGTAATTGGCGATGTGATATAATTGTTTATAATCTTCTCACGAGAATCACTGAATCGGATGTATGAGATTTTAGTTAATCACAATATATTTTCAAGCGGTTGATTCTCGTGATTCAGGCAAGAAAGCTTTCTAAACGATACAACAATGCATTGCTCGTGATAGCAATACTTACATAAGGGCAAATTAAACTTCATTTTACTGTTTTTTGTTTTTTTTCAGTATGAGTCATTTTTTCCTCTTTTGAATTTATTTTGAGTTACAAGAACTTTTGTGTTAGTCAGTGCTTATGTGTGTAATTTACTTGTTTCATCTTCATTTCCAATCTAATTGCGTGGATACCTCTATTTAATTACGTAGGTACGTTAAAGTCGTATACAACCTTAAGATACCTAAGTGCGATTGCTGTCCTTGTTCTGTAGCGTTTTATAATGAAAAAAACTAATGCTACACTTTGCATTAACGAGTTTTTTTTTTAAAACTTCTTCTCCGTGTTTCGCTCTATAATTCAGTTATAGTGGCAAAGAACAATAAAGCTTCTGTTCCACAGAATAGGAGTCTTGCTGATCTTAAGGTGTCCAAATAGGAATGTTACACAATGATCAACGCAGAGAAAATTATCTGTTTTGTTCCTCGGCCATCGTCTTTTATTGGCATCGACATAGCAATTTCAAGGAGTCCTTTTAAGTGTTTTCACCGTCAGGATAAAGGTATGCTTACCAATTACGTTTTGTTCAGGCGTATTATATGGATTAGTCGGCTATTACAGATCTGTTAAAAATCCATTTTCGTTCGTTATCACAGACGAGAGGGGCAACGACTGTGCGTGATATTTAATTTTGCGATATCTTCACGAAAAAGCTGTCAGTAGCTTAATGAATCGAGAAAAGATGATGGATGACCAAAACTGTTTTTGTCCTCCTCTGCAAAGTAGCTCAATATTGAAAGCCTTTGTTTAGGAAGTGAAGAATCATAAATAAGCGAATGAAGGTGACTTAGCACTGATAAGCACCAAGAGGGGTCAATAACTCACCGGTACAAAAGCTCTTGGTATTTAGGTTATCTTTCTCGGAAAGTAATTTATTATCATGCTCATTACAACTGGAACAGAATACTGCACGTGGTGTGACGTTAAGGTTACTTCAAGTTTGTGCTTAATTTAGAAGGCCACTCTTAAATTGGATTATAGCGACACAAAGCTTAGCCGATAAGGAGCAGCCGACAGATTGAAAGGCATTATCCTCTCATAAAACGCCATATCTGTTCATATCTCAATAAATACTCCGACCAAATCTTATTACATTGAAAAATCGCTTTGTTATCTTCTCAATGGACTTACGTTTCTTTTCTTGTCAGGATATCAAGAATGTCAAAACCAACAAAGGCTACTTATACAATTATAGGTTACGGTGCAATTTATTGAACTAGTCAGGCGAACAGGAAAAACTAAAATTATCGAAAACAGCATGAAAACACTGAATTATAAAGGTTACTACCCTGCGAATGTCTGGAGCATTTGTGTTAGTTCGTCATATGTACAATGAAGTGTCTTTCATATGACTTTCTGATGACGTTCAGCACTGCAGTTGGGAAATGCATACCATTTTTATCGGCATGCCCCGCACCGCGGGAGGTCGTTTTCGGCGTACGTAATATTCACTTATTTACTCTCGTGTCATACAATAAGCTAATCGGTTAGGTTTCTCGTATCAAAAGGGCTAGTTCAGAAGAGAGACGTCCAGGTTAGAGTTTTCGCTGGTTATGTGGGTGACATCGATTGCTGTGTGGATAAGGCGATTATCTGCCGGTAAGTAGTACGATTTGATTACTCACCTGTATGGACATAACGAGATCACGTATGAGCCAGTGGCCTAGGCCTGTATCGCGCCGACGGCTACGGAAAATAACAAGGTCTTCATTAAACAACAATCGGCGTCTGTAACCTCTCCACAAGTATTTCAGTTTGAATTCCGAAAAGCCTTTGACTTTTCTTTTTAACTGTTATATATACTACAGGGATAATTTCGTAGTTTGACTTTTCGCAAAGTATAATACGTTGAAAAAGAATGCTGAAGTTAAAACCTGGCGCAGTTGTATCACGGTGTGCTTTAAAAGACCAAAAACAAAGCCATCTAGGAGGGGTTCTTCCAAAAATTCAGGGTACAATTGCAAGAAGAAAGGAAAGCTGGGCTGGTGATCTATCAACGACACACCGGAAGAACTGAGAGCTGTTTGCAATCCCAAGTTTAAGTGACCTTCATAGATCGAAGACGTCAGAAGTGGTTGGCGTTTTTGCTCGTAGTTTATTCCTCGGACCAAGCACCTGTTTCATACGATATCTGCAGGATTACATGTGCAAGTTTAATTTAACTGAGCTTTCTACGCTAGTAATTTTTTCAAAAGAAATCAGGAACATTTTTTTACTAAGCTTATTAATGCTAGCAAGGACCCTTCTATTTACAAACAGAATTATTTGGCTATTATTACGTTATCTCAATCTTAGTTTTCATCAAGATCTTCAAAATGACTCCTCCATGAACCTCTCCAAAAACCACTGCTATTGTTATGTCAAACAGAGTTGTCTTGTTTTGGGGATTTCTTCTTCACAGAACTGTAATTCCGTTTGGTCTTACGACCGTGTGATTTACATTGTCCGCACATGGCTGAGTGTCGCGAACGCTATTACTACTGATTAACTGGCTATGTTCGTTAGTAAATGAAAGCACGTAAACAGAAATTCTCACAACGTTACGCTTTCCGATAAACATCAGAAATATTTCGTTTCTAAGAGGAGACAATTGACTCGTAATAGTATCGTTCTGCAATAAATAATTAAGTGGAACACGTTTTAGTCTAAGTCTAAATCGAAATAAATGATTCAAATTTGGAAAAATGTTTGTGAACTGCATTCATACAACGAATCACCCATGCCGTATTGACTACCAGTGAGATACGAAATGTTACAGACTTTATTTTTACGTCTTTTATTGGCATATTCCGATATCTGATAGAAATCGTAGAGCTCAAACCCCACGTAGATAATATAAGGGCTCGCTACATGTAACGAGCTTGAAATGCATGTTATGTCATGCCTTAGGGTTAAACGAACCTACTAGTCACTTAATTTGACGCGACTCAGCGACAACGCGCGCGTCATTAGTCTGTGTAATAACTACAGGTATTACATGGTAATAACTTTACCAAATAAATAAGGCGCTGAACGTGATTTTGAGGGAAGTATTCATGTTAAGCTCAAATTAAAATGCACTTTGAGTTGAAGTGCTAAACAGGCAACAGATTTATCGCTTAAGGTGTCTCGGATTGATTGATAATGGCAATATCAGTTAATAGTCCGTCCTTTTTTTATATAATGAGAACGAAATTAGTTCTGTATATGATTAGTACTCAATTAGTCTATATGTATATTGATCCTCTGAAATTTTTCTTTGTCTTCTTTGCTTTGACTTCTGCCTTGGTCCCACCTCTTGAATTAATTCGCATGGAGCATTGGCATCGTCAAAAAAAAAGAAAAGAAAAGAAAAACATTTTGTTTACATTCCATTTTAGCAATATTATATTGCTATATATAGAAAACCCTCTGAATGTTTTTAAAACTTTTGAGCTTGACTGGTTTCCTTAATAATTAACGTGGTCTTATAATATTAGTGTCAGTAAGTTTAGCTTGCGCTATTGAGTTATATTCGAACACTTCACCCTATTCAGACCGTGCTTTTTTCGATTTTCAACGCCGAATCTGGACGTAGATGGAATCACCCAGACCAGCGTATCTTAACGAATAAAGGAACGTATCAGACCACGTTGTAATTACGTCGCGCTATCTCGACACAATTTTGGATTTCTCGATTTTTCTAAAACGGCAGAAAATCGACAAATATAACATAAATGGTCATCAGGACCAATAGAACAATGCTAGAAAGTTCAACAAATGCAAAAATAACTGCCTTAAAGTTAAATTTTATGCATTTGTCATACAGCCATTCCTTTTTTGTGGGCAACATATTGTTGTACGTAATCAAAGTTACTGATCGGTGTTCAAATACCCATCTTATCGGATTAGATTTAATAACATGAAAAACTATGGTTGATTCAGTTAGTATATCACGGCTTAAATTGCAAAGTCAATAAGATTGATTAACCTTTCTTTAAGCCTGGTTCATACTCGTGAGGTAAGCGCAACATAAGTGAAGTAAGCCAAAGGGTAAGCACAAGAAAAAGGAAAATGCACGTTTCTTTTTCTTGTGCCTATGCTTGAGCTTATTTCACTAGTGTTATGCTTATCTCACTAGTGAGAACCAGGCTATAGGCACTCTGTGCATATACGCGCTGTATTTTGTGGCTCGAGCTGACTTATGACTCGAATACCTGATAGCTCTCTTTAATTAAAACTTGTTCGAAATAATGAGATGCAAGGATAAATGTATGCATAACTTTGATTAAACTTATTTTATTACCATTAGCATTACGCCAAATTACCTACGATCTTAGTGAATTTTTAACTCTGACCTCAGACGTTTGCCACCTGAATACGCCACAGCAAAAATACTGGTAATTTAGCCCGCACCTGGGTTCCTGCAAAGCGAATGAGAACTAGCTAGAATGTGCTGTGAGACAAAGAAATTTTACAAATAAAATAAAACCTCGATTGCCATATAATCCTGGATTAACATGAATTGGCCAACCCTCAGTCGGTTTTCGAATCAAGGCCAGTACTTCACAACCGAAAATTGCGTACTTACTTAGTTCAGAGCAAAAGTTGCCGCTTCAACAATTTGGCCGTCTGACAAGAGCGAAGATGAGTGATTAATTTCTTCAAACTGAATACTGCTAACGACCAATTTATCAAATCCGGGCGTAATTCGTGACGTTTTTAAAGTGATCTGCCTGACCTTGCTACCCTAGCCCGTAGCCTGTAGGCGTTTTGGGATCTATCAATCATTCTATTAAAAGCAAAAATCAAAGATGACAATTATTATGACGACGTCACCAAAGTCTCTCAGTCGTTCTTGCAAATTCTTTAGTATATTTTGTTCGATCTGGCGGTGACAACTATATGTATATTGCAACGGAGTAAATTTCAAAACGAATCACCGTGTACGTACAGTGGCTCTTCAAAAGGCCATCTATATCGTACAAATTAGATTACATTGGTTGAGGAGTTGAACTTTTTGGATGCAAAATCGGATACGTCTTTAATAGGCTCCCTGCTGGTCAGTGAAGAGGTGTGTTGTAAAGACGGAAACTTACAAGTAAATCTACTCGGTGAGTCGAAAGCCTTACATTTCGCGATTTTACCCAGCGTTACACCAATTCAAATGACTGAATAACAATCACGGTTGATATTTTGTGAAATTTGAAATGTTTTGAGATGTTTGTGAAGATTAATTGTTACTTTAGAGAAGGGCCAAGACTTTTTATGTTGTGATGTTGTACATGTTATATTTTGAGAAATACTCATGCATTTCAGTTGAAGTTCAACAGTGCTAACTCTAAACTATTGATAGAACTAATTCTGTGAAAGCTGTGCATTGTCTTATCAGCCCAATCGAGCAATACGTGAGTCCTTCACTTCAACGGATATACTACTTAGACAGGGCTGGATAGCAGCTCTCGTGAGGTCTCACATGAATGGCTTGATACCCTTTGAGAGAACAATAGAACAAACAACAGAAGCAATGCCCCAAGCCCCAAGACAATAGCAGCTGCTAAGACCAAAAAGAATCGAAAGCTCGCGAGAACCGCTACACTTCTTCCTTAGATATCCTAAATTACTTGCATACGACATTCGATGAATGCAATACCGTTTTAATGGATGTAAGTACCTATTACCGATCATGTGGCTCTTGAGTACTCATCAAGAGTTGTATTTCCGTTTTGAATGATAACAATTTCACAAAACAGTACCGTCTTATTCCTATGTATTTCCCGTCACTGAAATGAATACAAAGTTAGTAAAAAAAGATCGGGATAATGAAGGAACTGGACAATAAATCCGGTTATGCTGGAGTATATTGTCCAGTGTTTACAGTAGTACGTGCTCTGAACATATGCAAATCCACATAGTACATCTATTAGCTAGGGCATGTTCACTTATTCTCTGTTACAAGTAGAATTCTTTCCTTCAACTAACTTGCAAGTCATGCCAACAACAAAATTTATTTTACGGCCAGCTCCGTGAGCGGGCAAGATGAACCAAATCCTGCGCTGTGATTGGCTACACGAGTGGGAAAGATGGCGAATATATTGCCCGCTCGGGATCACCCGCTGTGTCCCGCGAGAAAATGGTTTTTTTTTTTTTTTATACATACAATAAATCCTTTTAAGATGGCTGGATATTGGCCTCGTTCTTTTTTTGTGCGTTTATGGACCCGACCCCGTCTTGGTCAATAAACACGCAGAAAACGAACTTGGACAATATCCAGCCATTTTCACCTCACGCTTGGTTAATAACCCGCATATCTTGCTGAATCAGTGTAGAGACTCACTTAGTTCTGTTTAGTATTGAGGTAAACTCTACGGAGTTTTGTGCGGACAAATGAGTGTACCGAATTTTTCCCAAGGAAGAATTTTCGATTATTGCACAATCACTTTCCAGCCATGAAGTAAATCGTGAAAATATACACACTAAGATAAAACGGCTTGCATGGCCTTGATAAAGAGTTCGCAAACAAGTTTTCAATGTTTAAAAATTGAGTAAATGTAGTCAGGAGATGACATAATCAATAAAAGTGCCGTTTTTTGTCACTGACTTGTATATTTTAGATTTCTATTTTATTTTATTTTATTTTAATTTTATTATATTTTAAGTTTTAACTGTTGTTGTTGTTGTTGTTGTTGTTGATTTTTTGTTTACTGGTGACGTAAAATAGACGCAATGCGCCAAAACCTTACAGACAACGCTGAAATACGCCGGCAGCTCGCTTATAGTTTGACATTTATAATTATCACATTAACACTTTTTTTTTCGTCATAACAGATTGCTCTTCTAAGCAGTACAGAAGAAAGTCAACTCTTCCTTTAGCTTTGTGTCCGGAAAACGACTGAAGGCACCCAAACCTTCCAGGCTGCGATGAATTTCAGCCAAAGATACTCAACATTGGGTTTAAATTCAAGCCAAATCCCGCCAAGCAGTGCACCCCTAGAGTATGATTTCGTGGTGGAGCCAGAATGTTCGCGCATAATTCGCTATGTCGTGTACGGTGTGCTTTTCATCTTCGCGATATGCGGCAACTTCACTGTTTGCCTCATTCCTTTTCGACATAGGCGCATGCGCACATGCACGTACTCTTTGATCACGAACCTCGCTGTCTCTGACCTCGGCACCATGTTATGTTTGCCTTCCATACTGATTGCGATGGAATGGAAGGGTGGTGAATGGACGATGGGGCCAGTGATGTGTAAACTAGTTAACCCAAGCCTGACTATGTTCTATCTCGTTACCACCAACACACTTGTTGCCATCGCAGTCCATCGCTTCGTGGTGGTTGTTTTTCCGTTTAAATCAAAACTCGGAAAATCTAAAATAGCGCTAGTTATCTTACTGACGTGGCTGACTGCATTTTTCTGCGTGTTACCCTCATTCGGTGCTCGAGAACTTCAAGCCATTGGAGTGAGAAACAACGAAACAATTTATCGTTGCGTAGAGTCTTTCCCTGGTAGGACAGTGGAGGAACAGATTTACTACCAAAATATGTACACCATATTCCAGTACATCATTAATATCTTCTTGCCCGTTGTGATAATCGTCATCTTGTACGTTGTTATTGCTTACAAACTTCGACAGATGTCGATCGCGTTGGGGTGTGGTCCAGTTCCAAAGGAAAGAAGAGAAAGTCAGGGCTCAGTGACGTATTACAGTGTACGAAGCTCGAGGAAACAAAGTATAGACCAAACTACTTTAAGGAAAAGAAACGAACTGGAGAAGAAATTTTTGCGGATGCTGGCAGTTGTTGTTATAGTCTTTGTCGTCTGCTATGTGCCGTACACCACGTTCTTCCTTGTGGTTGAAAACTACCAGGAGGCCTTACAATGGAGGTACTTGAAAATCTTATACTATTACATCTACTTGCTAATGTGGTTTCCAAATGCGTTGAATCCGTTATGCTATGGTGCTCTAGATGAACATTACGCAGCTATAATCAAGTCTCTCTGCTGTTGTGCCATCAAAAACACGGGCACTAGATATTTCAGATCTGGTAACCTTGCAGCCAATTCGATCCCGGCCAATTCTAACCACCATGGAAATCTTTTCAGTCGTTCGAACAACTCCATGCCCGCCGTAATTGAAAAAACAAGAAGTCAAACAGCCAGCCATTCCAGTCGGGATGAAGGCAGAAGAGGATCGAAGACGTGTTGCTGCTAGTTCTAGATGGAATGACCAGACAATCCCGGATCAGTAAACAACCTTTATCAACCACTCTACATGATATTACGATAGAACAGATGTTTATCAATCAAAGCTTGAATTAAGCACGTACATACCAACAGCATTTGGCTGGGGTCTGCGCAAGTTTACTACCAACAATGCAAGACCAACACAGAGAGACCCAGTTAGTCCTTAATCTGTAGAAATGTGGCAACAAAGATGATACAATAGCTGGTTTACGCTTGCAAGATAAAGAAATTGAAAAGAAAAGAGAAAACAAGAAAAAGAAAACAGAAACAAACACCATCAAGACTTCATCAGTCATGAATCATCTTGGTCCAAATCAGGACTGAGCGTCCCCCTGCCCCCCCATCCCCGGACTGAGCAGCGTTTTCAACTCTACATGAGACACGCAATGGCGTAATGGTTACATAAGATTCATAACACTCAGGGGGGCCACACCACGCAGGAGGAATTTGAAACCTCAACAATCACGCGCGTACCGGCCCTTTTGGGTTTGTATTTGAGGAAGACTCGGTGAACGAAATCACATCATTATCTTGATGTCATCGTTTTCGAAAAGCTCCATTTTGAAAATGTTTTTCGTTTGCACGAAAACAGTTTGTTCCTCCGGTTTGAAGAGTGTTTTCAAAAAGCTGCCTTTTCAAAATTGTCCAGCGTAGTGTGGACGCTGACTTATTGACCACGCGTCAAACTCTCTCTCCGGTAAGGTGCATACATACAGTGTAGGTACCTCTGAGTGCAATGCTGGGCCGGATGAAGACCAAAATCCCACCCAGAGGGAGTGGGAAGCAGGGGGTGGGGATACTCGACGTGTTCATGCTATAGGAAACGGAGATGAGCACTGGCATGATAGACTATGCAGTAAGCTCAAATACAGGGCTACCCTACTATACCTTGTGTAGGGAGAACAGGCCCCAGTTGTTCGAAGGCTGGATAACGCTATCCACCAGATAAATCGCTATCCAGTGGATAAGTATTTACAAAACAAATAAACCGCGCTATCGGCTCAACAGTCATTTATATTATCCGCTGGATAGCGTTATCGGACAACCCGGGCCAGGCCTTCAACTGTATTTGTGTTGGAGATGTAATACATCATGGGTACCCAAAAGACCCTCAAGGTAGAACACAAGTTTAAATGGCTTACCTCAGATACTAGGGAAATAATACCTCAGATACTCGGATAAAAAAAAATGCCTGTAGTTTTCAAGGTGTTTTGGATAAGAAAAGAAGGGTTGCTTAAAGGTGTAAATATGGGGATAAAGATCAAGTTGCTTTCGTCAATTTAGAAAGATATCCCACAAAAAAGGTAATGAACTTTAAATTCTTTAGGTGTCACTGATAAATCTTAATCCAATCTTTGATTAATGGAATTGATTAATATAGCTTAGAATATGTGATAACAGCATTCGTCGTATGTGTGTAAAAACGAAAGACATAAACTATCTTAGTAAAATATCATAATTTTCATACAAATTATAATAAAAAAGTAAACGAATTCTTATCAGGCTGGTTGTTGCCCCAGAGTTAAATAAGCTATATGAGAAAGGGATATCCCAAACATTGTCCTCCTTAATAACCCCTGATTCATCTTAAGCTATCATATTTATTTACCTGGTGGTTTTAAGCTGAACATGATGATCTAGACCTGCTTAGTCCAGTTCTGGCTAGCCTTCAGAACAGGCGGATAAGCGGGGAAGAGCGCAAAGCGCGAGTCGAAGAATATCGTCTCGTGGTTCGCGCTCGGGTTCGTGCTCCGCGTTCGCGTATCGTGTTTCGCGCTCTACACCGCTAATCCGCCTGCTCTGCAGTCTAGTTCTGGCCCTTACTCGAGCTCTGCCACGCAACGCTACTATAATGTCTACGATCTGCGCAACTTCAGGCCGAGAATATTACTGAACGAAATCCTAGTATTATGTAAGATGATTTCCAGTCCGTACCGCGCAGTCTCAGCATCCTTAACGTTTTTAAAACATTATAACGGCTCACTCAATGGAATGCGAACGATGTTATTCGTTACGAACCACGTACCTTAGCTTTGAAGCCTTTCAAATTCTTTTCCAACAGTTTCATTGATTTTTACAGCTGCGAAGTTGTTTCATCAAGTGATATAAGGAAGAACGAAGCATAAAACTTCCACCGCTTCGTATCCATAATGGCGGTTGTTTTGAAAGTTTGAATTTAATCCATGTAAGTAGTTGCGAAATGTTTACAGTTTGTGATGTCTTACATGATGCAAAACAAAAAACGCAAACAAATCATTTTTAACGCGTTTCCTTCAACTCACGGTTATGCGGTGTCTACCGCGCCACTTAGTTGGGACACATAGTTTTTACAATCGCTTCGTATAGATCGAACTGAACCGTCCACAGCATCCGGTAGTTTTGAAACATTAACCGCAAAATCAATTGACGTAGGACGTTTAATAGCGAAGAATGTAATAACTATAAAACAATTTTTTGGTTACGAGATGCCTATTAGAAATTCGGCGCTGTGAACCTTTTCGGCGATACGGCGGCCATTTTGAAATCTATTGTTTCAAATAGCTATTACGGGATGCTTAGGGGGCGAATGTATACTAATCTGCCCCCTCTCCCTCTCCCCCCCAAATCTGGGCATTCCATAATAGCCTGTGAAACAATAGAATTCAAAATGGCCGCCATATCGCAAAAAATGTCATTGGTTATTCATCATCTCGTCTTTACCTTGCGCTCATGGACAGTCTTGCCTAGTTCCCAGGCGTCGATATTTTGCCGTAGTCAATCCCTTTTCGTGGGCAGTGCTTCTCGGCTACGTCACCGAAATGAATTGGCCGTGACCCTGAAGGCCTGGGACAGGGCTGTACAGGAACTTAGGAAGGTTCTCTTATAATTCATTATTTTCACCGGTATATATAGAATAATGATGTTTGCTCTTTCCCTCCTGGATTTTGGATTCTGGCCATCTCCCTTTACACTGAAACATTTCAGACCATATCGGACGGTTCTCGTTAAGTTTTCTATGAACGATATAATTCTTGTTAACTACTGAGATCCCAGATCGAAGGAAACTTGAGCTCGTACTTGATTGTTAGACCAACCCAGACAGCTTCGATCTGAAAAAGAACTAATATGTTTACCTCAACCCTATCTACAATAATTGTTCAACCTTATTCAACTGAGGGGCAAAGGCCAGGGCTTCATAAGAGTCAACGGCAAAACACTAGCATCACTGTTTGATTCACGACAAGACCGCGTCAAAGGGCGTACAATCTTGCTCCAAGAGCACTCTATTCTTTTGATCAACCTTTCACGTTGCTGGTCAACTGAGCCGAAATATTTAACATGTTCAAAATATTCTCGCAATTTGTTTGGTCCTTACTTATGATATATTAGGAAAGAGACATATAGATGACGTCATTACCATACTTTTTTGTTTCTTCATGACATAAAACAGATAGATTAATATTGCCGCCAGGTGCGCTTGCAGCTCAGAGAAAAAAAGAAAATATATATGCCTATGTTCACTGGTTTCTGGGCAGTTCACTTTGAATCAAACATAAGAGAGGTTTTGTAAAGTTACTTTTCCTTATGATTCAAAAGCTCTTTTAAATGCAAAGTTTGAATTAATGAACTGAAAGGTTTCTATAGATGAATTACAAGCAGGTCAACAATAAGAGATAAAGCTATGAACGATATCGTTCAGGCTTAGCCTAAGTGGCCAACTTGTGATGTCGTCCGGTATTGAAAAGCCACAAAAACATACACTGTAATTCCGGGATTGGTGGGTGTGAATGTTATGTATTTGTAAGCCATAAATTACTTTGAGAAGAGGTCCATAAGGGACAGTGCGATATGTAAGCACTTAACGTTAATGAGAGTTGTTGTTTTGGCGCTCCACTAAAAAGCTCCTTGTGTATCCCTCTGGCGATTGAATAGCGCATACAAAGGGCATGCACTGTTAAGTTTGAGATAGTTAAAACAACACCTTTTCTTCTTATTACTATGCAACAAGCAGCTCTCGAAAGCAATAAAGAAGGTGAATCTGAGGCGACTAAAAATCCGGCCGGTATTTTCAAGGAAAATGTTTACAGAACTCAGTGACGGTGTTTAGACTTCTTTAACAAAAACAAGGACAAGCTCTAGCAACGAGTTCGACGCAATGGCGCTATCTTCAATCTTGTCTGACTAGAAACTCGTAATGGCTGATCTTACTCAATTAGAGTTATCATTAAGCCCTGACAGAGAGAATCGAAAAGGAAAACAAATTTGCATATATTTCGCGAGCCGAAGTTTTAAGAGATTTCAGGCTTCTTGTTAAGACTAAGAAAGACTTCTTTTTTATCCTGTTACAGATGCGTGTTTTTTTTTTTTTCATTTAGACTTGCGAAAAGAAAACCTCGTCTCAACTTATTATTTAGCACTACAGTATTTTATCGTTAAGTTCTTAAAATACATCTATCAATGATATGCCGCCTCAATGGCTACATGACTTCAGTGATCTGTTGGGCCTTAAGGACACTTGGTCGGCATCTGAGCACCTTGATAAAGAACACTTTCCGGCTTAATTGATGAAAAGTCTGCTATTTTGAAAATGGCCAAGCAAGGCGTTTATCACAATCCTCTTTCCATGCGCCGAACCAATTATGCATATATTATGTCGACCTTTTCGATTTTTTCCAATTAATTTTAAAAAGAAATGACCGTCTGTTGTCAAACTTAAGTAATGGTTAATGGCACTCTTTTCACACTTCTTAAATCCAGTGGATCGACTCGTCTCTTCGTTTCCTTTTGCTAGGTGGAACTGAGTGAATTTCTGGAAGATTTCATTCTTGTTGGAGATATATTTTTTTCGAGTGTGTGTTTGTGTGTGTGTGTGTGGGGGGGGGGGTATCGAGGGAAGAGTAAGAGGAGGGGAGGGTCGTTTCGCTTTTTGACCCTTGCAGCATAACATGGCGAAGAGTCTAAAATTCGTTCATGTAAGTTCTTTGATACTTTCATAATGGGCCCCGATTTTGTTATTTTTGCTTTTGTCTATGAATACAATATGAACAATACCGAACCATGGTTACTGCGATTCGTGGCAAAAATGTTTGATCGTGCGAAACGTGCACCAGCTTTCCATTGGTCTTAAATGTGCCATGAATAATTTGACGAAGGTTGCAGAAACTCAGTCCCCAAGATTAGTATGTCGATGAGGGAATCAAACCTAATGCCAATGTGAGTACAGGTAATTGTCATTTGAGGCCTTATTAGGGATACGGGGTATTTAGGCGAAAATTTAACGATATACAGCGGGAAATTGGGGGAAAAAAAGTAATGGTATGGGATCAATTACAGACATTCCAGGATATTGATTGGGAAAATTGTTAAATTTTAAATTAGAGAGAAACGGCAGATCCTCCACCCCGTATTTAGGCCTCGTTATTATATTATTAAAGCCGAGGTGCGTTTTCGTGTCGCGAGTGGAAGGCAAGAGTCTATCGCACTGCGGATATAAATGTATAATAATGAAATAAATACTTCATGATTACGGCATTACCCCGTCAAATCGATTTCCGTTCTGGAAGCTTGTCAGTTTCCAAGAAATATTTTTCACTGCACTGGCGGTTTTCAACCTTGAAAGTAGTATTAATTTACTGTTAGAGAATTGCGTAGGCATGTGAAAACACTTAAATTATGGAACAACTGGAAAGTGGACGGAGCCATATGATTGTAGATGATTTGAAGACTTCAGCGAACTGAAAGAATTTGTCTTCACCTACATTAAAAAGGCAAGAAAATGTTGAACAACAAAATGTGAATACTGTAATTATTCGGAATGTAAAATGTGATTTTGTAATGTGCCTCTGAAGTAAAATTTTTCTCACTGAATTGAATGTATCCAGGTAACCATTTTTAATGCTTATCTTACCAGTCAATTATTGATCACAGTAAGCGATCACAATAGCTTCAAAATATCTCGTGCGATCAATGAATATTTTTATTTGTTTTCCATTAGCAAGTGGGGACATGGAAATCACTCTAAATCTCTGCCTACTCGTTTTTTTTTTTTTTTTTTTTTTCATTTCTATTACTTTTTAAATTTATTTCCAGTCAGTCTAGTTGTAGTGGCAACTGAACATGTCAAAAGGCAAGCTGACATCATGTCAGACGTTTGCCAAGTGCGAGGAAGTACATTGACAAGTTTATGACAAAGTTTCTTGTCAGCAAAGGAACAGACGAATAAAAATAAAGTAAATAACAAAAAAAAAAAAACTCTCGTGTGAATTTGTTAAACAAACCAATCTGTGACGTCTACAGAGCATCGTAAAAACAGCTGCGGGATAACTCGGCAGGTTGCTCCTTATCTGTTATTACAAGACCATAACAACACGCCATGGTTAACTAGAATTTGACAGTGACTGTTTTCCCCTCGTTCATTTCCATTCGGCATGTCATGATCGCTGAATTAAAATCAATAAATGGATTACCGGTGTGGGAGGTGTGTTGCTAAGATCAGATAAAGCAAGTTAAGAATTATGGGGGAGGATTAGAGGAGGAGGGAAGTTGTTGGAGGGCGACTGGGTGGGATATAGGGACGAGGATCTTGCAAGCAAAATGTAGAACGAGAATTGGGTCGGTAGACTCAATGGCGGTTTAAGTCATTGCTAAAGTAAAGCTTCCCTTTTACTGTACATGTGGATACGATATATTTAAAAATTGAAGTCTTCAGAGATTTGGTCGCAATTGTGGTTTTAAGATGCAATAATAACATCCCTGAAAACTTTATTAGATAAGACTTTATACTTAATCTATTAGTATTAATACCGGCCGAAAAGGACAACGATATTCTTCAGTGCAATAAGCAGGGAAAAGCAACATCTTTGTAATAAATTGACTTTGAAAAGAAAAAAAAAAGTGGACTTTGATTGATGGATTGAAGAGACAAATAACAAATGTAGACAAACAGGTAGACGTCCTAGGTTTGGCGGTTCAATCTCCAATCTTCTTTTAGTTGCAAGCACTGATTGCTACAAAGGCTCACTGTATTTTCCGGTACAAAGTGACGCGAATGTTCTCCAACTACATATTTTGATGAACGGCGTTCAAGGTGCAACGGTCGAAAGCAAGACAGTGCCAGCGTGTATGATGTTTCATTCAATGGCATAATTTCGATGTCTTTGTGCAAACTAAATTTCGGAATATGATTAAAAAGTGACGAGCTTCCGCTTGCTTATTTTTCAGTGAGGCTCTCAAATTATCATATGCCAAAGCCACAACAGATGATTTGGCAGAAGCGAGCGTCTTTATCAAACATCGATATTCTAACAAAAAGATAAACAGGCACCTCTCATGTTGCCTTGCCTTCAGTTTTCTCGTAGCGCGTAAAGCTTTTCTGGCGACACAGTTTTTCGAGGTCACATGTGAAACTTTTTCAGTGATTATTTTGATTTCAGGCCTCCGAAAAATGCTCGCGATTCGTCTGCAATTTGGGCAGTATTACAACTGGCTCGTGATTGACATCGATGAAACGGTACAGATCATATTTCGGTCTTTTCTTCTTATACGCTGAACAATACCAGGTAAGTAAATAGCCAACATAGCACTTAAACGCACATGTAGTTCTAGTGTTCTAGTTTCTTGAACTTCGAAATACGAGAGAAGCTTTCCTCGGCCATGAAAACGTGTCTCCAGACTCACCTGGACTATTTCACGAGTACGAAGAGATTTGCATTAAAATTTTAAAAAAGATGTAATGGGGAAATCAATCATTATTCGTTAATAGCCCAGTCTTAACTCTTGTTTCATTGAATATGCAGCCCGTCAAAGCTCTCCATTTTTGTCACTTAAGCTGTGTGGCCAACGTGTAAAAAAGCTGGCATATAAATGTGTTCTTAAAATCATTATCAAAAGAAGGAAAAGAAAAATTTCCCGTCTGTCTGTGCTTCAGGCGGTAGCAATAAAATATTAGACATTAAAAATTTAGGACCGAAGAGTACTAATCTTTGTTTGAATATGGTAAACTTCAGTAAAAATGTATTATTTTAGTTTCACGTCACCTTATTAATGGCTGGTCCAATTTAGTCGGTTCGAAGTTGCTATTGGTCGTAAAAAGAACGTAGTTGTCGTGAGAACTGAGTTGCAAAATTCTGCTAGTAGTCGAAAAAAGCATCTGTGATACCCTCAACGCGAAAGAAACTCGAAAAAAACGAAGCCTCGAGACCAAAACCGAGGGAAATTGAATAGAAAAGCAATTTGCCCGATGCGAGAAACCTTGAGAAGAAAAATTTAGCGCGAATTTCTCCAACCAATCGTATGCGGGGCACTCGCGAGCTGTTCACCATATTTGGCGTGAGCTAAACTGATATTTGGGAGCTCTTCTGTCGATTTGCATAGGTATTAAATTGACCAGAGAGCGTTAAAGCGATGTGGCTGGCCAAATCAGCTTTAAATTTTACACCGGGCCAAGAATGGTTCTTGCGCTCTTACATATGGTAGTTTCAGCTTTATTTTCGCTAGTTAACATGTTTAAAAAACTCGTTGAAGGTGACAGAGGCGAAGCGAAGCGATGTACATTGCATTTGTCCGTAGCCGCGCAAGTAAGTAGAGCTCGTCATTTCAAATGCAAACTAACCTTAGGTTGGTATATTATTTAGACACTCTGGACAGCCGTAAGGTTGTCATCACATTGTTATTTTGGTGTAACAGATTTCTACACCCGCAAATTGTGAGTTAAACGGGCAAATCTAAAACTGTTTCGAGCGATCTCCTGCAATCAACCCGTTATAAATGTCACTTTGCCATTTTTTGAATGAATACCTTTCATTTCACGGTTGTAGCTCTTCAAGTGATGTTATTCTGACCGAACGAGATATTGCTATGTGACTGAAATTCAAAGTGAACCCTTTTGTTTGTTTTTTTAGGACGTTCTCTCTTGCCTGACCTTAGCGATCGACATGAAGTCGTTGAAAGAAAGCGCTGAAAGGGCGATCCATCTGCTTCTACCGCGAGTGGTAAGTTAAAAACACGCACACCGCTTTCAAGCTTGCCCGCAATAAATAGTTTGTTTACGTTTTTGAAGACGACACTACACTTGCAAATTCATCGAATTTTCGTTCATATGTGCCTTTTTAGAAAGCTTTAGTTCCGCGAAACCGTTCAAAACCATTTCGTTTTCCAAAATTTTATTTCTTCTTGACGCGCGCTTTCATCACTGCTTTCATTAGTGGTCGTTGTAAAAATTATCGCTTGACCTATAGGCGAAATGCACCTCACTGTTGAGGGCTTTCTCTTATTCAAACAATCGCTGAGCAAATTTTCTTTCTTCGTTATTCGTGACCCGTCCTATGAAAGTAGAGAAAATAAAGAAAACCAGTGAAACGTTGAATTTGTAAACCATTCGCCAGACACTTCACACTGCATGTGAACCGTCACGTCAACCTCCGTGCGCACCGCGATAAAATGCATCTTGAACATTGCGACTGTGTAATTTATGTAAACTTATATTGTATCTCAGTTTACGCCCCAATGCCGCCGCAGAAATTTCATTATTTTGACTCTGGTTAAGGAAAATAAATGGCGTTATTTCCATGTACACGGGAACATGTTCGGCTTCGCGGGGTTGTACATGTAATTTGAGATAGTGATATTTGTGTTTTTGTACTCGGATCATGCACGCGAACTTTGAATTTACATGTTTAAGGCGTCAAAACAGCTTACGTTCAAATTACGAAAGAACAAGAAATCTTAGAGTCTCGTTAGCCTCCGGTTAAGTGTATATTTGCATTTTTGATGGTTGAAACTGAAATTAGTTTTATTACTTTTAAAAGCGTTTGTTGTCGCGGACATTTCTTTGAAGTAATCCTGCAAAAGTCCTCGAGATGCAAATACACTGGAATTCACGAAAATAAATAATTAGTTGTGTTCCTAAGGGGTCTTTTGACCGCGGTGTGCAAGTCACGTTGCTGTTTTAATTATGATTTTCATGCGTTCATAAAAGCACAGACAATTTTCGTTTGAAGGCGCGCGATGACCAATGATGTTTTGAAATTCTTTGATAGGTCACTGAAATGAGTAGCTTAGATTGTGATCTGGGCAATTTAACGGAATGTTACCTGCTCCATACTTTTTTTGTACACTGTGCACATCTGTGGTGCTGTGAGACAATTTCGCGAGATCTATGCGGTTAACGGATAGTTTGCGTTGTCAATATACGTTTCAATTGTTCTAAAATTTGGGAATCGGAGGATTAGTTCTGTTCTTGTGTAATTGTGTATCGTAGCAATTAAATGGCTTTGAACAATTGAAAGCGCTTGAGAAAATGGATTAAAGACTTGTAAAATCAGAAAAGCCCTTTGTTAATCGTTGTTTCCTACAGAAAATCACCGATATCTTTAATATTTCCACGAGTTGGAGTATTTAATAATTAATGCTGTATAGAGCAAAATATATATATCCTCATCTGTTTGGGAGCATCGGAAATATGACTTTACGAGAACTTTTGCCGATCCCAAATTTTATGAAGTTCTTTGTAAATTGATTTGGGTCATTTATGAATGCAAATTCTTTTGAAATTAACTTTTTTGTAAGATGTAAAGTGCAGATTTTAATCTAGAGCTTTCGTACTTGCAAATTATCTAATAGTCAAGTACATGTTTTTCAGTTATTAAGTGGTCCATAAAAAGTGTTGCTTTTGATATGACAGTTTTGTGGCAAGTGCAAGGTGTTGATTTTGTTGATGATTTGTTTGTTTGTATACAATTTCATTCACCTGTCAATGTTAACCCTTTGAATACCAAACTTTCGCCAAAAAATACTGTTTTTTAACTGTCAAGTCATGTTTTTTTAACTGCCATGACACTAAATTAGCCTAAGTTTTGTAAAAAAAGCTTGTTTTACTTAGAGGAGAGATTTTTTGAAGATTAGGTACAAAATTGAGCAATATTTCAATTCCGGGCATGCTCATGAGCCAAAATTTGGACTTTTTTTTTGCCATTAACCGTTCTCAATTTTGTTTGTTGCCCCTTTCCGTTCTGTTTTTCTCGGCCCTTTTACACTGGCTACTTTTTGCGTTGCACGTTCTTTCTGGCTGCCGTGAAAAGTTGGATGTTAATTACGGGCGAAGCCTAGAAATGGACCTTGATCAATCATAGGTGTAGTGAACCATTTTACCACCGTTTTTGCACCAAAACTGATTACGTTGTTTTTCGATTTCGACGTCGGAATGTCGTCGATATCTAAACCTGATCATTGTACAGAAAAGCCTAGCCTAGTACTACTATCTGCTTATCAAGAATACCTGCTGACATTTAAATTGATGACGTCACAAGTGGTACAAAGAGTACAACCATTAATTATGCATGTATGTGTAATTGGGGCTCAAAGGGTTAAGCTGTATTGGGGGAGAGAGGGGATGGTGGGGGGCAGGGGGAGAGGCTGGGAATAGGAAGGGCAGTTACCCCGCTGAGAGAAAATGGTATTGGCTGGGATTTGCTCTGCTTACTTTTCCATGGTTTGGGTCTAAGCAATGATTGGCTGAAATGACTTCAGTGGTAATTTATTATCCTGTGATCTGATTGGTTAGTTTGACCCCAGTTATTAAGCTGTATTGTAAAAGGACTTCTGCAAAAACTGTCATGTGCACTATTTTTTTTTTTTTTTCATTGTGATTATTTGCAAAGCTGGATTCATTATGCCAGTCAGTGTTGCTTGTCACCTAGAATGCATCTACCAGTTTTAAACACTGTAGAAATTATGTGCTTAGCTACATTTAACAATTATTCCACGAGCACGCATTGGATACGAGATAGTAGATAACCAATGAGGTGTGTAGCGCTGAGTTGGCTATAATCATCTCATATGCAATAAGCGTGAGTAGAATATTTGTTTAATGGATAATGCAATTCAAGAGTTTTCATTGGCTTAGCCATTGTGGGTTATGAACCATTACACCATGCTCTACAAATATGGTAAGCTTAAGTGTGAATTTTTGGGGTGTTTATATTTTTAATTAGTTTAGTTTTCTATATTTCGGGGGCATTTTTAATTAACATTATCAGGTTCTGAAGTAAACACTACTACAGCTGTAGTCCAATCCCTCATTTTGTTTACACTTTGGACCAACATATGTACAGTGTATGTACAAGTTGTAAGTACCTCATGCTCCCAGTATGTGGTGTTCTACAGCATTTTGATTAATTTTTGCAGGTAGATGTGGTGGTATTTGTCTTGAGCCCTGTCTCAGATGATCTAGAAGCTCTTGGAAAGTCTGGCAGTAGTACACCTGTTACGATACCAGCAAGTGGACTTGCCAGGTTTGTCATGACAGGTCATTAGACAGTAGGAGTCTTTAAGTGTCTTTATTATATGGCTAGCCCCGTGAGGAGGCCAGGTGAACCAAATCGTGTGCTGTGATTGGCTATCTGAGCAATTGGCTATCTTCTGCATGCCCGCTCTCAAAATTTCCCCAAAGCCATATATTAGATTAAATCGTTTATTGGCCAAGCTTGTTTGATCAAGATGGTTGGATAGTAGCCTCTTTCTTTTTATGCGTGTTTCTGGACCTGGACTCTGTCTTGATCCATAAACATGCCAGAAAAAGAAGAACTTGACCAATATCCATTCAAGCTTGGTCAACAACCCATATATATTTTTCTTCTATCAGTCTGTACAGACTGATAGAAGATTATATCTTGTAATTTTTTAATTTCAATTTTCTTTCATTTAAAGTTATTTTTCTTGGTAAATTAGCATAATCTTGCTAGAGGCCTAATCAGCCTCATCAACCCGAGTTGAAATAAAGTTATTTATCTATATAGCATAATTTTGATTGGCATCTTAGTCAATGCCAACATAAATCCTTTAAAGAGACATATTAAATAACATATGGCACAAATCAAACGCCACTTTAGGCCTGTAACATTTTGAATCTATCCAGCCATGTTGACCTCATGCTTGGTTAATAATCAATCAATATATATTGCCTAAAGCATTTTTATGGTTTTGGTATTAATTCCACAAGTTTCTCTTTTTTTCAATTCTTAATATACTTTTCCCACTTAAGGCTTTGAAAATTTAAGTTGGCTCTGAACCCTATTGTACCGAATTGTTTTAAACTTTGCCAAAACGTTGCATGCTGTGTTTTTTAATTATAAGCCCCTAAAGCTGTAATGAACGGTGTTTTTAGCAGATCATACCATTGCTATGGTAACCTATTGTGTCACGAAAATGATTACAACATATTAACCAACTTGAAAGATTGGGCAATTTTTTGATACCATGATTGTAGCATCAAGTGATAAAGAGTGTTATAACAATCCATCAAAATCTTTAGTGCTGGAAACTGTTTTCATCCACCTTAAATACGCAGAGCTTTAAAGTTCCCTCTCGTAAGGGTTCCACCATTTATTTACATATGTACTTGTGGATCATGCAAATCTCACTGACTCAGTATATTTGTAATACATGTAGCTTGTGTTCATTTTCTTAAGACTGTACTCCTCAGAAGGTACATCCTTGCAGTTTTTCTAACATTGAAAATATTACAGAAGAGTGTCTTTAATTTCATTTAAATTCAGGAAGGCAATAGATGGTAGACAAAGAATAGTTTTACCACCTGGAATCAATGAAGATGATCCTTTATTGGTGTTTCTACCAACAGCAGGAGTGTATTCAGGGAATGATCAAAAAGGTTGGTACACGTAATACTGTTACACCATGTATGTCAGTTACTGCCTTACATGCTTGTTAAAGCGTTGTAATTGGCTTGTTGATGACTGTGATAGCATGCTTTTGTGGTATGTGTTTAACCTTGTATCTTGACTTTTTGAGTAAGGACATTAGTATAGAGACTAATTTTATTGTAGTATATTAAAATAGAATATGGCCCATCTTTAGACAAATTTAATTTGTACTCTGATAATATAATATCTGAGTTGATAATATCATCAAATAATCACAAAACTTTCAATGCCCCAGTGTCGGAGAATGTACACAGAGCTGCATGGATGTAGGTGTTCCATGCATGATCATTAATTATTATGCAATACCTATAAAGTGCTGCAAGGTTACCTTTGGAGCATTTTATTGTTTGACTGCACAAATGTTCAGTATCATGTATTCTACCAAGTAAGTGAACAGTGTACCTCTCAGAAGTTCTAGTATCTTGTCAAGTTGTGAGGCTTGTAATATTTTAATTTACATGCATATCTGCTAGTCATATTTGTATCATACATGTAGAAAAAATAATCTCATGACAGTTTTAACTTCTTTTTCAGTAATATTGTCACCACTGTATACAGATGATAAACTAGTTGCATTTTTCATGGTAGGTGCCTGCACTTGATGTAACACTGTTAATTCTTAATTTTAGTTTGTAAACATTTGTGCTCTGGAGAAGACCAGAAAAAAAGCCCTTATGCGTGATGCTGGCCATCGGACTAGCACAAATAACCACCAAGCCTCGGTTTGAAAAAGCAAATTGTAAATTAATTTTATCATGAACAAATTCCCAAAGTAGCAAAGATGAAAAGAATATCCAAATGAAAACAGCTAGCACATCAAGGTGCCTGTGGTTTGAGAACATTTCAGCAATCAAGGCTTGGGGGTAAATTGGCAGCATGTGATGTAAGATTTCATGCATAAGACCTATTGATGATTGTCAGATTAACGTGATAATCGTGTCAACAAAATTCTCAAAAGAAATTAATGTGATTTGTTGTTACCTGATGCCCTTGACAACTAATTGGTACATGAATATACATTGTATGTAGATATGATGGAGATTGAGTACATTAGTCTGGCACATGCACAAGATAAATGCAGATGAAGCTTGATTTAGAACATTGATTGTAACAGCTGCCAATCATGCCACTGCAATTCAGTTAGTCTGAAATGCTGCAAATAGTTCTGCATATTTATTTTGTCTCTTTTTTTGTTTAATTGAGTTGGCAATGAAAGTAATCCCAGCTTGTAGTTAAATTTTAAGTACCAAGGTATTTCACATGCACCTGCTAGCATTTGGTTTGTTTATGTTAAACAATGATTGGAAGTTGAAATATTTGGTAACATTTACAGCAACTGGACTAGCATTCAACTTTCAGCTAACCTTGTTTTATCATCATAGATTGTATGTGGATTTTTAGAAGACACCTTGTCTATTCTGGATTATACTGAACAACAGGTTTGTATTTAATTAATATATGTAAATAATGAATTCATTTCATGATGAATTGTTGAACAGCTGAAGAACTGGTGACAACTACAGTACATTGTGTACATTACATGAATGGGAGCAAAAATCAAGCAAACAAAAAAAAACCAAGTACCTAATTATATATAATGTGGATCATTACTAGCACATCAGACTTGAGTGCAGTATGCATTATCATTAGTTTTAGTTTTAATAATATTACATAATTATATACTTCATTTCCAATGACTGGATATATATGGAATAAATTATCAGCACAAAGATTGCCAATTTCTAAAACCTGTATCATTTCCATTTAAATCCTGCCAAGTGTTTTAAACAATTTGTAGTACATAAATTGGTTTAGTAAAAGTTTAACCAAATACTAGCTAAAGCATTTCAAACAATGTGAAAGTGTACATTCTTCACATTATTTCTCAAAGTTAAAGCCACTGATTGATATATATCATAACCTTTACTACAGATGCTTCAAAGTTATCACCATATAACTGAGAGAAGCAAATATATTCAAGAATTTGAAAGGCAGAAGATGTTTTTAGAGTTCTTTAGTGAGTACACATTTGAAAATTTAAAATTGTATCTTTGACAGTTGGTAGTCAATTTATATAGTATACTAATCACGCATAGTTTGTCTGCATGCTGTGGAATCTACATGACTATGGTATATGAGTTTTAGGGCAGGTACTCATTTATTGATGCTGAATTCCTATGTTCAGTTTGCAATTATCCACTACAGTAATACTTAATATTGCTGAAGCATGAGAAAACATAGCTGACAAAATAAGACTATACTAGGTTTCTTAGTACTAGCTAGGTAGAGCTTGTGTACAGTAGAGGAGAAAAAGTCCATGTACGACTTTAAGGGCCCGTTAACCGATTCATGCGCGCGCTCGCGCGCATTGCTAAGGAGGTGAAATTTCACTTCCAGTCACTTACGTCAGCCTGAGTACGGAAAATAAAAACAACTCAAAAACTTGCAAATTCCCTTACATTTTAGATGTTTTTCTTTGTGTTTCGCAAAATGCAAAGTAAAAAAAGTACAAGCAAAGACAAACTAAGGGAAAGACAGAAAAACAAGAGCAATAGAAAGAGAAAAACTAACTCTGTGTGGCTTTGTTTGATCTTACCGAAGTGCGCTGGTAATGTAAATTGCGCACGCGCTGATAGGGTAACCTCCAATATATATCGCGCGCACTTCCGGTTTCTTTAATTGCTAAAGGAAACGCAGTTTTTCATTAAATCCAGCCTTTTTCGATGAATTTCGATTAAAGCCAACGTTGGCAACATAGCTATGCACTTCTTTTTCGAAATCATGCTTTTATCAGAAAATTATGAATTTTTCAATATTTTGAAATGCTTTCAAAATCTGACCTTTTAGAAATGAAACAAAATCGATGCATAGCGTAATGAGGATTTAAATTAAAATATCAAATCAATGAAAAAAACCCCGAGAAAGTAATTTGCCTGGGAGCCTTTGCATTTTTTCTGTATTAGTCACATGACCATGGGCGTGGCCTGATGACGTCATGACTAGTGTTACTGATCATGAAAAAGTTAAAACACATGCTATAACTCTGAAGTAACTAAAAATGACGAGGTTATATCAGAATAAATTTTCCCTAGCAACGGCTCGAAAAGATCGGTTAATGGGCCCTTAACGAATGTAGAAAACCAATAGTAGTGTTTTTATCGGGTACTTACATCTAGGTGCTGTTTTCTATAGGTAGGACTTATGAAAAGGAGGTGGGACCTTTGTCACGTAAAATAGGACAATTTGTAAGTACTAGTGTCTATAGTGTCACTGCCAGCTAGAAAATTTCTATAATTGTAGAATACAGGGTTGTCAAGACTGTAACCAGCTGCCAGCAGAAATCACAGCCTCGCGGTCTACGATATCATGATTATCTTGGCCTGCTACATACTCTGCTGGGCTATTCTTGTTTAGAAAAATATGGCAAAATGTACCACTTATGCACTCCTATATGAGTAACTTCCAAAACTTGGTGACATCCCTGAGAATATCAGTTACCTTTTTTCAGTTGTACATGTATTATAACGTTTTGTTACTTTTATCAGAGTGGCCAGAAAATTCCAAAACATTCAACTGATGTGCATTTAACATTAAAAGTTTCAGAAAATACCCAATATCCACCCCATGGGAAGTCATTGGGAATTCAAGGGGGGCTGGGGTCAAAATGCCTTCATTTTTAAAGAAAAGAAAGAGGCTTATTAACTGGAATTTAGGAGGGGTGTTCAAAGCAAAAAACCTGTATGGATATTTTCTGAAATAACAAATTTGATATAATTTACATTTTTGTTGTCTTTTTACAACTTTCTGAAACCCTTATGACTGTTATAAGTGCCATTTTGATTTGGCCAATCAAAATGTAAGGAGTGTGGAGGCAGAGCTGTCATTAGATGACATTTGTTCACTTGTGATGCCAAAATACTATCAACGGCCGCCCCGGCCCTTTAAAGTGCCACTGAAACGAAATTTTTGTATGTGAGATTTTTGCTTAGTAATAAAGTTTCAACCTTACTTGGAAACACTGCAAATTTTTTTTTCGCATACGGTAAGCGAAAACTACTTTTTCAGCCGTTCGAAGTTGGCTGGTTAAGCCCAAAATTGGCGGCCATTGTGGCGCGGCCAAAACAGCCCAGTGACGTCACTGGTTGTATTACTCTCATGCCGCGCTGAAAATTTAGAGTGATTATGGGAGAAGAGATTACTGTTCGAAGCCCCCCAAAAAAACATCTTAAGGACATCTCAGAGCTGTAAAGCAGGTAATAACAGTAGCCTTAGACATGAAGAGGTCGAGAGTCGATCCTGGGGCTTTCCAGTCTATTTAATTGGATATTTGCAGGATATTTTATGTAAGCAAGCAAACGAGTGGGAGTTCTTAAATCGCAAAATGATCGGGACTCTTGGTGAAATGGCCAGCACTCAATTAAACAATATCTACACTCATAAAGTAAAAAAGACATGAAAACAAGAGAAAGCGGCTTGTGAAAATATTATCCGGACTGCCCCAGCACGAATAGCAGCAACAACGCTTCGAGTTTTCGAGTCGCTTCCCTTGAGAGATAACTTTAAGAACTCCTAGGAATTCCTAGGAATTTCCTAAGAATTCCTAGGAAAAAATTCCTAGGAATTCCTAAGAATTCCTAGGAATTCCTAGGAATCTAAGGTGTGAATTTTCACGGTAATTCGGACTCGGAATTCCTAGGAATTCCAACTGAAATATACTCACCTTGAAAATTCCTTAAAATTCCCAAAAATTCCTAGGAATTTCTGGGAATAACTTGGAATTTGTAGGATTTTTTGAGAATAGGTTGGAATTTTTTGGAAAATCTGAGAAAAACTGGGAATTTTGTATCATTTGTAGGTCAGACAAAATTTTGATGATTAATGCCCGGCATTAAAATAACAAATAAAGTCACTGATATCACATCAAACAGGTTTTAAATCAATGGTTTATTACATTTGCTTTCATGAATTTATACATAAGATTAACTATCCTGTTTCTTTTTCATTACATCAAGAATCAAAAGCAAAACTGTTTTCCATTCACAAGATTGTAGCTTAAATTATTGTTATTATGTGGAATAAATCTGGATTTTCATGATTGTAAGGAATCAATGGTAAGAACAAAACTGAAACACTCCTTAAAATTAAAAAAGGCTGAGTTTGGGCAAACTTAGCTGCTGTTCAGTTATTTCTGTTGATTCTGCAGCTTCTTTTGTTGCCCTCTAATTAGGGTGTCAACAGCTAGCCTCTTAATCGTCATCTTTGTTGTATGACACCTAAAACAAATTTAAAAAAAATACATTACATTGCGATATATATGAGGTACTGTAAGACTGAGATCCAAATGTTTATGTGCTCACAGTTTAATACATGCAGCTAATTAAGACCTGACTGTAAGCTGGTTGAAATGTTAAAAGAGAAGACTTGATAATTGTGAAGGTGCTTGTATACTATTGATAAATATGTTACATAAATCTTGAGCTTACAGTTGATTAAATCAAGGTTTTCCTTCTTGTCAGTGTATCAACAACTCTCGAATTGAAGGATATATATATCACGGTTTTTAGCCAAATTTAGACATTAGAAATATTAAAAAAGACACTTAAAACATTAAAGGAACATTTAAATAATAGAGTAAACACAAAGGAATATACGGATGGACAAAAATTGAAGATCAACACGGATTGCCATACAGTCAGGCTGAAACACACAGGAGACACGTATCAAACTCATGCACACTGTGGCTGCCTCGTCGGAGTTTTTGTGAAGAACTTTGACTGGGATCAGAGAGAACTGCTATATTTGTTTCGTTTGAACAAGTGTGGCGAGAGAAACTACTTGTTATTCGCAAATCAAATTGTTTAGGCACGCACTGACTGGGCAACCTAAATTGTTTCAACTTTGCTTTAGCCAGAATTAATTTCATACCATGACTGAGTGACCCACTCGTGTATGATTCGTGATGATAAAGTTCATTGAAAAGCTTCTGTCTAAATACAAGAATTTACTTTGTATAATATAAGGTTACTTGAATTCGATTACTCACCAAATAATTTTGTATACGGCTAATCTGCCCTTTGAATTTTTCCCCGTTGAAACATCCACAGTAAGACTTTCCTTTAGCTCCAAATCTTCGCCAAGAATAACTTGTTTCTCGTTAATGACACTCACCCTGTTTTCTTCTGGTCACAGGACCGCAGCAAAAACCATTTTGATATAATTTTGGAAGTGAAATCTACTAAAACGCACGAGCGATCAACCGTTAACGCTGAATTCAAAGATGGGCGCCAAAAGAGAATGAATAACGCGATCTTTGTCACGTTCAGTCACGAGGATAGTCAGGTGAAAATTGGCGTGCTGTGATTGGTTCCGTTGATCAGTTGAGGAGAGAATGGAACTGGAGAAGAAGGAGAGAGAGACTGGCAACGAGGCTGCCGGACCAGTCGCTTTCGATGGCAAGTCTGTTTCCCTTTCCACGCGATTTTGGTGGTCTTTTGAAAGTTGGGTCTTGCTTCAAAAGGAAAAAAACTACACAGACTTTTTACGAAGAAATCAAGGAGGAAAATGGAACGTACTTTAACTGGTTGATCTGTTCTCGACGGTTGTCAAGATAACAAAGGATCGTGAGGCACTTAAATCAAGTTCACTGCAAAGGTAAGGAATCCAATTTTATAGGGATTTTCTGTTATGATAAGCTATAATTGTAAATAAATCAAACTAAGCGATGCATTGTGTGCCCTTTAAAAACCCCAAAAGCCGAAATTCACCTGAAAAGTTTCAAATCGACTTAAGGAAACGAGATAAATTCTGC
Organism: Orbicella faveolata; assembly: GCF_042242905.1. NCBI lineage: Eukaryota > Metazoa > Cnidaria > Anthozoa > Scleractinia > Merulinidae > Orbicella > Orbicella faveolata. The sequence continues at coordinate 18,255,840 of NW_028301564.1, forward strand.
GAAATAAGCTTAAGCTTGTTGTAGTAGTCCACCAAATCTATTTTGAGAGCCCACATGTTTCAACACCCAGTCAGCACAATGCAGCAAGTATAAATTTGCAATGCTTGTCATTTTTTCCTTTGAATTATAAGGATTAACATGATATGAGATCTATAGTCTTTTCAATACATCAAGATGTAGGTTTTTTTTATTTGCATTGTCATTTATTTGTGTCAGTTATTTATTTGTTTCCCACTGACTCAATCTTTTTGATTCGTTTGATTTTGTTGTGTTATGAATTAAAGTGACCGCAAGGACAAGGAAATACAAGAAACATATTGATGATCCCACTATGCCCATACCAAAATCTACAAGATTCGACCACAAAAATCGCTTAAAGCAGTCTTCACAGGCCTGTTGATGTCATCTCCCTCTCTTGCATCACTTTTTGCTGGAGATCATTTCCAGCACCATGAACAGAACACCTCAGAGTCTTCGGCTCACCTGAGTGAGATGGCTGTTGGCAAAAATGTTGTGGATGACTTTGATGGATTGTGGAGTCAACCTTTATACAAGAATTGAAGCTTCACAGAAGCATTTGATGAAATGGAGTTGCATATACCTGAAAAGACTACAGAAATACCAACTGATGTAATACACAACAACTCAGATTTGTCCACAGACAGTGATTCAGATAATGATGTTGAAGTTTCTAGTTCTGACTCCTCTGAAGAATTTGAGAACTCTGACACTGATGGCCATTCACTTGACTCCCCTGATGAAAGTGAAACTAATGGTTCCTAAGAAAAAGACATTTTCTGCCAAAGAATATGTCTGTACGGCTATTCTGGCCTTAATTTCAAGACATTGTATGACAATGAGAGGCTGCTAAAGATATCGTCGTTTTAATGAAACTACCGGTAATTTGTCCAGAGAATGTCACAGTACAGTTTTACAAATGTACAGCAGGTGTGTGGAAACTGTGAGCTTTTCATTTATGACATCTGAGAGAGATGTCTTCCTCTTTTTCCTAAATTCAAAAAGGATCAAGTCAAAAATTGTTCAACAGTGGGCTGTGATGGGTATGTGTGTGAATCTACAATTATATTAAATATATACATGCATATATATACTTTTGGTTTTATTGGAATTGTAAATAATATATATTCATTTATGCTGACAGGAATTTTTTGCTTAATCTATTTATCAAATCTAAGAGCATCCATTTTTCTATCAGTTAAACTCTGGGTGTTTGATTTAAGGGTCCATATGGGCACATATACACTAACAAATCATGTTGGATCTAAAAAGCAATGTTATCAGTGCTATAGTTTTATGTTGAGTTGTCAGACTTAAACTGGAATTAATGTACATTTCTTTGGAAATAATTACCTTGGAGCTTGACAACAATAAAAAAGGATGGAACTACAGAGAAATGATCGTGTTGATTTTTACTAATGTACGGAAATTGATTCATGCACTGAGTTCATCTTTAATTTTGACACTTTGGAAATTTATAGAAATTTCCAACAATATTTCATGTGTTTTAGCTATTCCCCAAAACTCCTAGATATTCCAAACACATTTTTTAAAGCACTCTGGGAAATAATAGGAGTTCCAAGGATTATTCCCAATAATTCCCAGTCATACTTTCCACTATTCCCAAATATTCCCAGAAATTCCAAGGTCTTGGATAAAGCACAATTTGCATGTCTTGGAATAACTTGGAATTCCTAGGAATTCCTAGGAATTCCTAGGAATTCCCAGACTACTGGGAATTTATTTCGCAGGGGTTCGCTTGGAGGAAACCGGACGCTTTGTGAGTTTCACAGCGGACGAGATTGTGTCACAGTCACCTTTAGTCTAGTTGCATCTGCTACATCCTACAAGTTATCACAACTGCAACAATTTAAGAAACCCTCTTCTTTTATATGAGGGAGCGAATTTAAACTATAAAGGTAAACTAAGCTGCCATGACCGTACAGGTATGTTTTCAGGAAACGAGAGAAAGCGTGACAATGTCGGCGGCGAAAGTCATATATGCAAATTAGCCGTTCAAATTCTGTTTAATACGTGACCTTCGAAAGGAGTGTAAACTAGTGACGTTTTAACGAATTGTTTTGAACTTGGATACTATTAAATGAAGATCATAGACATAAGTATGTGCTGAAGAACTCAAAGTAATCCATCGGCCGTGAAATATTGCAATTGGGAGATACGTGTAAAAGAGAAGCGAAATTCCCGCTTTGTTTACACTGATACGTATGCGGCGATAAAGCAAACCCTGCTGCGGATCACAATTTTTCAACGATACATTTTGTCTACCACAAGAACTCTCACTTATTAGTATCATAAAAAGATGCCCTCTGTGTGCAAAGAAGTACTCGACTCAAAGCTTGTGGACCGTTAATAACTTCGTGATTGTGCGGATGGCTGATGCGCTTACAGCTTTTAATGCAGTAAAGTTGCCGAGGATATATTCGAACCTTGTTAATAGACCTTAGATAAACGTGAGAATCCAAATTTCAGAACCAGGCTGAAAACAGACGACGAAATATCGTGTTTAGGCTTCAGGACGTGATATAAAAGTTGCCACACTCATCTTCGAAATCTCTAATCGAGTACTCAAGATGTTCGAAAAGTATACTGAGCTGTTCTAATCTGTAGCATATATTTTGGTGAATCTACACTCTCTGGCGCCCTCCAACGTTTATGATGTGTATTTCCTGTCAAGGCTGGACACAAATTAAAAGGTAGAAAACTAGTAGGTATCGACAATATGAAAAATAGACTTGAATAAATCAAGTGAAAACAAGAGAGAATCTATAGCGCTTCTTGCGTTAATACAACCAGTGACGTCACAAGGTCCTTAAACTCGGTTCCAGAGCCCGGACACAGTTTTGCTCCAAAAAGTCGATTTCGACAGCTAAAAAAACCACTTTCCGTTGGGATTTGACAGAAATAAAGTTCACCATTACTTTAAGCACGTTTGAAACTATAGATTGGGATAATAAAACAGAGTACGAAAATTTCGTTTCAGTGGCACTTTAAGTGCAGATATTTTTATTGCACAACTGACTTGTCAAACAGAATCCAACCAGAATTCATACAAAACTTTGCCAAGTGATGATGGTACTGGCAAGCCCACATTCTGGGGTTTCAATAATGGCCAGTAACTGGGCAAATTGACCGGCTGTGATTTTGCGATTTTGACTGCCTGTAGCTTTTCTTATCAAGAAGTTCAGTTAAAAACGTTTTGCCCACCTGTGAAAACCAGTTGCCTTCCTGCTGAAAACAATATAACTTTTCTATTGTCTTTTATTTCAGCTTCAAGGACGGACTAATGCAGAAGGTAGTGCCATTCTTGTACTAGATCACACAGCAGGGGAACTTTACAACAAGGTACAGAAAAGTATGCTAAAATGTTTTTTGTTGTTGTTTTTTGTTTTATTTTGTTTTGTTTTGTTTTTTATACTTTGCATGTGGTTCCTAGTGAGCACACACCCAAACTAAGAATAGCCTGGTGCTAGATAATTTGTATTTCTCTTAACTGTTCTTGTATTCTTTGCCTCAATGTACATTGTATGCAAGATCTGGATGAGGATTGAGCAAGGTTTTTAGGTTTTTAGGTATTTAATTCTGCGATAATCTGCCAAAAGTAATTCAAACCTCATGTGTGCATGTACACATGGGAGAGAAATAGCTATAGTCTAGAGTCACTGCCCTGTCTGATGACCAGGGTAAAGGTATGTGTAGCAATTCTTTTTGTGTCTGATGACCAGGGTAGAGGTACATGTAGCAATTTTTTTTGTTTGATGACCAGGGTAGAAGTACATGTAGCAGTTCTTTTTGAGCCCCAGATCTGGAATCAGAAACTGAGCCAATACTGTGTAGCTCACTGTATGTACATCTGTACAGGCAATTTTCTTGTGTACTTATTGGTAAACAATATGTACATGTTAAGGCCTCTTGTTGTAATTATACTGTTTATCCTTACAGTATGCAATAATTCTTAGTTTAAAATTATTTTAAGCTGTTCTATTTTATTTTATTTCCTGATCAATAGCAAGAAAGCAGAGATCGCATGGATGAGAAGAGAATTGAGGTAAAAATGTTAAGAACTTTTTTGCTGGGATCACCCACTATTTATTTTTCTGTCAGAATTGCCAGTCTTCCCATGTACAAGAAAACAAGCGCAATAACAACAACAAAAAAGAGAAAAACAAAGACATGCTTAAATTTGGAAAACAAGAGATGCTGGACCATTGTATTGTACAGCTAAATTGTAATGTAGGTTAATGTTACACTTAGATTAAGATATATACATTATATACATGTAATTTAGTGTATGTTAAAGATGCGACAAAGAGACCAACTCTTGATTGTTCTGGATGAGTTTAATGAATGATGTTTCGCCTGTTTGGCCTTCCCCAGGTTAAAAGTTAAAAGCTAAAAAGCTATTTACAGTGGTTGTGAGTTACAAGAACACGGACTTATATACAAAGAAGAAATATTGAGATTAAGGTTACGTAATAACCTGAGGAAGGCCAAACAGCCAAAATGTCATCCATTAAACTCATCCAGAACAGTAAAAAAGACCTGGTCTACGTTATTTCATACATGTATGTACATAAATTATTTAGTGTTGTGTGCATTTCATTTTCCCAGGTTTCTGGAAGTGTTTTTGAGGATTTAATTGAATCTAGGAGTAAATTAAATGTTTCTAATATAGCAAAGGTAAGTTTTATATAGTAAATGTGATAGGCAATTGAATACAAAAACAAATAATTAGTTATAGATTTTAGTTTTTTTTACATGTATGCATGAACATTGTGATTCATGCATGAACTCACATGAATTCTACATTAATTGATGATTGCACTTTTGGCTCTTACATGGTATCGAAGACACAGTTGACGTAAAACAATGGAGAACAAAAGGACAAAAGAATGAGGAAAACAACGAAAACAATTTAGGTTTGCGAGGTGGTGTCCTATCGTGATGTGTCTTTTGTCCTCTACACAAAGGAGCCACACTTTCTGTTTAGCAGTTGAACCAGACCATTTCACCTGTATAGGGGATGTTGTCATTACTTGCATAATGTCGAGACATTACAGAAAATTGAGCTACATGTACCAAATATCATTTGATTTTTGTATACGCATGACTTGTGCAACATGAAGAAATAAATTGAAAAGTACATCATGTACATGTACTGCACATGATGTAACTCATTTCTGATGATAATGGAACAAGATCATCAATTTCTACATGTTCTGTTTGCTCTGTTTTTTTTTTTTTTAGGACACAAAATACAGATATGATTTACAGAGAATAACAGGTGAATTAAAATCCATACCCTTTTTGTTTTCTGTTTTTACCTAGACATTGTACTATTGATTTCTTGCACCTTGTCAGTTAATGTCAACTTTGCATGGCCAGTGGCCACCCACATGTGGCCAGTGAAATACATAGAAATGGGACAAATATCTCACCATGACAGATACCCCAAATCAAAGTAACATACAATCTATAAAGTTAATATATCTAACATACAATGTACCTAAATATATCTAAATCTTTAGATTTAGATTCTAGATACAGTTGTATATTATATGGCATGTTAATTGTTTATAATGTATTGATAGGACTAGCTGCATGCTGTCCAATTTGGAAATAATTGGAGTGAACTGATTCAAATCAGACAAGGCCACAGGCCAAGTAACTTTGGCTGTCAGTGGGTAATTTGGACTTGATGTTTCCAAATAATTGGTCAAAGATGTATTTGTCTTGCTGGTTAATTATGTGGTGCATGGAATTGACTGAATTACATGAACATTAAAGGGCCATTGTCACAATAAAGGACATCATATTTCTTAATGGTATTTAACTCAAAACTCAAAATATACAATTTAAATATAATTTTCATAGATGACTAAACAGTTTCTTAATACTGATATTACTATTTTCACATGCCTCGCAAGGTCAATTGAGAAAGATTTTTTGCACAAATATCAACTTTCAAAACAGAAGGATGTCAAATTCCCTTTTCAAAAGTTGGACACCACCCTTATTAAGAATTATTTTTGATGGTCTGCAAAATTAACGAATAAAGGTATGCATAATTGTATGTGGTTTTGGAGCAACAATGTTTATAATTTTCCGAAATACAAAGTTCAAACAGTGCACAATAGAATTAATCCTTGTTTTTGTTTTAAAGTGTCTTGGGTGACATGATTTGGGTGGGAAATCTACGAGGAGAGATTGTTGATGTAGAATTAATTGAGATGGGTTGGGGGTGCTTAAAAGAACTTAACAGTGCTCTAATTGTTATGCTTCTAGGCTGAATTTCTAGTTGTTCCTTTTACATGTTCATGTCTCTCCTGCAGATTGTTATGTACAGTCAATGCTGTGTGTTCCAATAGTCAGCCTCACAACAGGCACTGTTATAGCTGTAGCATGTGTTTTCAACAAAAGACTTCAAGAAAAAAGGTAACACTGACTTCAAATAAGATTTTTAGACAGCAATACATGTTCATGCAAGTCTTTAGACATTTGTCCCCAAGTTTGTCCATCAACGAAATTTCATGGAGAGCACGTTTGCAAATCAGAGCAAGGATGTAGTGGGCCAGTTTCCTTTTCTTTCTTAATTTTAACTGTGTGTCAGGGAATAGAGGGACAGAATTGTTAGCATCTCCTACTTCCCATACTTTTAGTCCAAGTTTATAAGTGTTCCTTAAAGGTTACCACCTCTTGGTGCCTTTTCTAATAAAGGACATTGCACAGTGTTGCAAAAACTTTTAGCTGTTTTTTCCCCACTTCACACCCTGACTACATGCTCTCACCTTCCATTGCTCTCACCTTCCATCCCCCCCCCCCCCCCCCCGCCCCCACTCCCTATGTCGGCAATGATTTTGTTAGTGGGTAGGTTTTACAGTCACAAAGTACCTCGAAGTGTCAAGGAAAAGTATTTCAAAAACACTTGACTTTGTCACCCGTATAAAAGAAGTACATCTACATGTACTTTATCTTGACTTGATGCAAGAATGCTCTAGAAAATTATATTAAATTTTCTATGTTCATATGAGACAAATTTTCAACAAGCTCTTAAAAATTAGATTTCATTAAATAGCGGTTGTTAACCAACTTTAGCATCCATTGTCGAGTGCAACAAAGATGTTGTAAGGATCGTCTGGTGTTTCTGATTGTTGTATTTTTCTTTAGGTTTTCTTCCTTCGATGAGGAAAATGTCCAATTTTGTTGCGAGAATATTGCGGCACACGTAGAACACACGTTAGAGTGGCAAAGAGAGATGGTGATTAAAAGGCAACAAGAGGTAATGTAAATTAGAATACAGTATCTCAATCATTCAACTATATACAACTGAGTATAATTCATCAAATATTTTCGCTCGTGCGCGGTTGGTCTCTTGAAACGAGTCTCGTGACTCAATATTCCCCGGCTAAAACGAGGGAATATCCGAGTGATACTCCGCTATTTTCAAAACTACGCGTATTGCGAAGAATACTTGAAGGATGATAAACACAATAGCCTCCATTTCGCGCGAAAATATATGCTTGGATATTTGTCCTTGGACATTATTTGTTCCTCATTGAAGGTTCCTTCTCGGAACAGATAATATAATTTCCGCGGACAAATATACCTGGTCATATTTTCGCGCCACAAAGGAGCTATTGTTGATTTACCAAACAAAATAAACAGCAAAGCGCAGAAAGACGAGAAACGACGTCGGACGAAAGCAAAATGAAAGAGCCACGTGGGATATTTGCTGCAGAAATGCGTCTACATTTTGGATCGCTTTACTCTGCTTTGTGTTATACTTACCCGAGAAGGACTATCTCTTTCATTGCTGTCATGATTCGGTGACCTGAAGGTCAAAAGTGTGAATGTCCGTTCGTAACTAGAACTTTTTATACCCAAAATAAGTTACTGTTCCGTCTGTTACCGCGACTGAGCATTTCACTTCGAAGACTGCTCTGCCAAATCGGTCCCAGAGTTCATAGCGGTAAAACGCACTACGCGCGCGCAATATTCCCGCTAATACTACCACATAGATTGACATCCCAGGGAGCATACAATCTTGTTGAGTAGGATGAGAGTAAAAAAAAACAAAAACAAAACAAAACAGAGGGAAAAAAGTTGCACCGCGCGAAAAGGGCCAGGTACGAGTTTAGCGCTACGGCGTTTTGCACGAAATGTGGGTAGCGGTTTCGGGTAAGAGATGAGAACAGGAGACAAAGATGAACCATGCATTCTTTTCATTCCTTTATTTACTGTCATCCTACTCAACAAGATTGTATGCTCCCTGTGCTGGCATCAGCCCTGTCGGAATATTTTTATAAAGATTGCGAGAAAATTTTGAACCCCTCGCATGCAAAGTTCGAAGGTGCCGATGACAAAAAACTAGGGTCTCGGAATCTGCCCCTCCATGTTGGCGGCTGGCCAGGGGAGGGGGGGCGGTGGGGGTATTAAAAAAAAATGGAATGTCCCAATTCGGCTGTATCTTGGGAAGGTTTTTCCCAAATATTTTGTTGGGAATAGTGGGAGAAGTCCTATAACCATTTACGTTCATTTCCTTGTATATTAGTCGGCAATTGATCGCTGTAAAAGTTGCATATTGTATATCCAATTACTTTTTCCTTTTATATCCAGCATTTGCTGAAGGTTGCCAAGAACTTATTTACACTTGTAGGTGAGAGAATACATTTAAGACTAATGGATAGTTGTTAAACCGTGAACGGAACTGAAGTTGGTCTTGTGCGAGGAGGAAATGTTTTGCTGGATGTCGTTTCGTATAGGTAGGGAAATGGTTATGAAATAAAAGTTTATGAGCATAAAACAAAGGATGTGCAAGGTCAAGGACCTTCCAACATACATCTTAGCCTGCTTGTTTGTTTCTTTGATGTTTACCGGGTTTCATAACCATTTCCCTCCATTAACTATCGTGCAGGAGTCGCGCTACTCTCCGTCTCTGTTATCTGATAGCTACTTGACTAAGCGTACACTGTAGCTATAAATAGGTGATGCATTCTAAGACCTCCCTACACTGTTTTAGTAATGCCTTATTAGGTTTACCAATTTTTTTTTTTTTTTTTTTTTTTGTGGCAGATGATGTTAGCGTTTTACTGAGTGAAATCATGACAGAGGCACGCAATTTGACTAATGCCGAAAGGTAAAGATAAGTAAACAGTCGTATGTTAGCTTTGGCCTACTTGTACGCTTTCGGCCAATCAGAAGAGAGATAGTGAGTTCAATGTATAATAATAATGGTAAGCGAATTCAGGATTACTATTAGCTGTAAATTCAGTTTCAAATATAAAATGTTGTCACATCATATCTATTTTTGCTGGTTATTTATATATTTATTTTATTTATATTTTCCACTTTTTGCATTGTCTTTTATCAAACTGTCCCAAGTGCATGTTTCTATTTGTGTTTTATATAAAGAAATGCTATCAAACCTACCAAGCTAAACCTGGGTTAAGATGTAATCCCTTTGTCCTTGGTTTACTGCAATTTAACAACTGTTTCAACTCAGGACGATTTATTTTCACGTAGGTGCTCTCTGTTTCTTTGGGACAAAGAAAGAGATGAACTTGTTGCAAAAGTGTTCGATGGAGAAATTCCCTCAAATGGAGAAAAAGGAAAGGTTTGTGGTATATATGTAATGACAAATCACATTAAAATGCCAATTAATTGCTGGTATACATGTAATTCGAGTCCTTTTCAATTCGCCGGGAACTAACCATGTATAACTCTACTAGCCTTCTATCACGAATACCGTTCTCTCATTGGCTACGCTACTCACTATCTATTCTTTTGGAGATAGCGTGTAGCGTAGCAGTGTGCCCTTGTTAACAAAATGACGGCCGCTCCTTTGTATTTTGATGTGTCTCTGAAGAAGATTTAGATAAAGTTTTTAACTATCAGTAGATTTATAATGAAACAGTTATGTTATTTGCTCTCGAATTTCGTTGCGTGATAGTTGACTCGGGACTAAAATAATAAATACAAACGCTAAAACGTTGTCAGTGAAAGACGAACTGTATAAGAAGTGGACATAAGTTTGGTTTAGGTACACGAAAGTGCTCGTGGGAGGCGCGGTGGTCTCCATGGTTAGTGCGCTCGTCTCCGGATCGAGCGGTCCGAGTTCGAGCCCTAGCCAGGGACATTGTGTTGTGTTCTTGGGCAAGACAGTGCCTCTCTCCACCCAGGTGTATAAATGGTTACCGGCGAACTTAATGCTGGCGGTAACCATGCGATGGACTAGTTACTCCTAGTTGCTTCATGGTACAGAAACCGGGATAAGCTCCGGCCTGGCGGGCCACTTGGCTGGTATGCAGACTTAACCTACACGCATGTACTCGCGCGCTTAATGTTCTTTCTTTATCTCCTGCGTAATTTACTTTGCTTAATTTACTTTGGAATTGTTGTATTTGAAGCCTGACTATGGGAATGGGAAGTACTCGATAGATATATATGTGTGAACATTCAACAGAAGAAGCTTTTACTCCCGCAAGACACAACCAGTTTTAATTTGGCTTATATTACGCAGGAGCCAGAAGTAAGGATTCCCATCACGCAAGGAATAGTGGGACATGTTGCCACAACAGGTAAGAAATTGGGAACTACAATGCACTGATGTATTGCGCCAAAAAACAAAAAAAGAAAAATGTAAAAAGGTCATTAAACTTGTGGAAAGGCACATTCTATAATACAAAGTAAAAACATTCTATATAGAAGGTGCCTTTCCACAAGTTTACTGACCTTTTTGCATTTTCCTTACTGTAAAACCACCTCTTTACAACGATTTTGCTTTGTTATTAGGAAAGATGCTCAACATTAAAGACGCGTATAGCCATCCACTATTCTACAAGGGTCTCGATGAGAAAACCGGCTTCAGAACAAGGTAGAGGTTTGTTCGCTTTTCATATTCCTTTAAAAATTTGCTCATCATCCGTTACAACTGGTAAAACTATTTCTCAAACTCATCAATAATCCATCGAGTTTAAACATAGGAAATCATAACCTTGACGGTGCTTGGATATATGATCTTAATAAGCAGAGATTTTACGATTTTATTTCCGAGTTTTCTCCTTAGTTTTAGTTTCGATTGAGAAGATATATCAAACACTCAAGACAGTGTTTGACCACATTTCTAAACACCTCAAAGCTCGTCAAAAATACTCCGCCACACGTCGTATTTTCAACCTCTTCTCGGTGTTTAAAATGTGGTCAAACACGGTCTTTCGTGTTTGATATATTACATGGAACATACAGTGTACCTATAAATTGCTAGGGTACCTAAGCAGTATGAACCACACAGAATGTCAGACGAATACTTTGTAAATCACAAGTGAAGGCAATACGAAGTGCTTTTTAAGCTCTTGTTTGTTCCTGCAATAACCTAAATGGTTTTGCAATTGTTCCTCTTTGGAACGTTTGGAGGTTTAGCATTTTTGCGAACAAAATGCGGCACCATATACTACTATTTACTACATACGTAATAACATTCGACCAATTAGTAGGGGCCAAGCGTCTTTACTTATTGTATAAAATTGGTCAAGTTATTTCTTTTAATTAAAACGAACAACTGAACAGCTTGGTTCTTTTCGTTACTTTTTTTCAGGAATATATTGTGTTTTCCGATTAAAGATGAAGAAGGTGAGCAACGTATGTTGGTCTCAAAAAAAAATAATTTCGTCAAAGTTGGTTAGTACAATATCGAATTTTTATTTCTTTTTTTTTTTTTTGTCTTATTCCAGAGGTGATTGGAGTAGCACAGTTATGCAATAAAACAAATGGTATGTTAAACAAACTTTAGAGATTTTCAGTGTTTTTATTGATGAGTTGCTGTTCGGGAGAACACAAATGCTCCTATTTTGAAAATCTCCCAAGCGGTCACTAGCATTTCCGAAATCTTTAACCCTTTCGGAAAAGGAAACACTTTGCTTTTCGTGAATTCTACAAAGTTTAAAGCAATTATATTTCGGTTGCCGTGGAAATGTGGTGTTTATCACGATTAGCCACTGAGCCCATGGAGTACTGTAGCGTATTTACTTTACAGCATAAGATACGTATGGTTATGAGATCAGTTAGGAGCGGTGTTATGTTGATCTAAGGACTTCTATCGTTTTCGTTTGACAGGATCTTGTTTCACAAAGTTTGATGAAGACCTCACCAGAGCGTTTGCTATCTACTGTGGTGTGAGCATTTTCCATGTAAGTTGCCTTGTGATAACTTAGGTGGTTACTTATCTGTGCAAAAGTAATGCAAACGATAATCGCGGAATGTTTTGCTGGGCAGAAACGATGTATCGGTCAGCTACATCGGTATTTCATTAGGTAAAAACGGTATATCGCTCTGTGCAGACGATAAATCGTGCGGAACTCAGCAACACCAATATGGCGGCCGGAAAATGGTGTAAACATCTGGAACTTACTTTGGCTATCTAGGCGACTGATTATCAGTACTGAACAAACAAGCATTTACATAAACGCTTTTCCTAATGCTCTAACTTCTAAAGAGGCTCAAAATCACGAGATAAGTATTTCAACAAATTCGATCGTAGCCATGTGTCACGCACCTCCATAACCCTGAAATTCAAAATGCTCTGGTTTCCAAACGAAGTGCGCTATTTAGCTGTGAAGTTGTAAACAGATATAAATATGCCGCCTCTTATGCCTGATGAGGATGAAAACTTTGGCGGCTCTTTAGTTTTGGATTTTAGAAAGTCATGACGCCACGTGAAAACGATCTATATTGCGCAGCCTCGTACTTATGTTTCCGTTTCAAAATGATTTTTTTTACATGAATGTGAGGCAAAGGATGTATAAGTATTGTTATTCAAATTTAGGCGCCTTTCATGCAAAGGTCTATGATGGTGATAGGATAGGCCATTGTGATATAAAAAGAGCTTTTCACGTACGACCCGTATGATAACACATGCATGACACATGGGCATCCTTAACACGTTCCGTTTTACTTCAGTCACTTTTATACAAGAATGCCAAGGATGCGTCGCATAGAAGCCGCCTGTCAAGTGAAATGATGATTTACCATATGACGGTTAGTATAGGCGAATCTTTTCCACGTTAGCATGAACGATTCAGTTTCTGCTTCGGTATCTCTTTTCTTATTAACCTGTAAACCCGTTTAAACACTGTTTCTGACTGACGCTTTATTTCTGCTTGTTTTCCCATTCCCATGAAGGTCACCCAAGCTGAGGTGGATCCTCTAGTTAATAAATCAATTTCCACCACGCAAGAAATAAACCCACAATTTAGTCTTTTTACCTGTGCACCAAGAATTATCATTCCAGATTCGACGATTCCAGTAAGTCTCACGTGATTCTCCGTTCTGTTAATAATTTTTTTTCACTATATAAAATGATCCACTGTAAATGAAATTCAATGTTGTGCACCCCGTAAACGTTTTCCATTTTTAGGCGTGTCTTTGTATGTTTCAAGACCTTGGAATGATAGAGAAATGGAAAATTCCCAAGGAGGTGTTAGTAAGGTATGTTTTTGTGAGAATTATTTCATTCTAAAACTTAAAGTGTAATCAAAGTGGGTCTTTTTAGTTTTGTAATTAGTAGACGAAGCTAGCCAGCTAATGTATCATGCAAGCCGGCTTCTTTGAGGTGATTCCATCGAGAAAGGGGTGTTTAAAATTTATTTAAAATGACGTACTTGGTAATTAGATCATACATATTGTAAAAATGCAATCAATAATCTGACTCTGTACCACTCAAACCAATAGCTTGCTTACGCAATCACCGGTTGAAAACCGGGCTAATCATTTTTGCATAGTGTGGATGAGCGCTTTAATAAATTTTAAAACCCCAGGTTTTTCCTAAGGAACTCCAGGAATCAGGAAGGGGAACTATAATTTCTGAAAAAAAGTTATTTCTTGCATTTAAATTTGGTAGCCGTTCAACAAAATAGACTATTGTCTTTTAGTATAAATCTACTAGCGTTCTATCACGAATTTCTTTCTCTGATTGGCTACGCTACCCACTATCTATTCTGTGTTAGATAGTGAGTAGCGTAGCAGTGTGCCCTTGTTAACAAAATGACGGCCGCTTCCTAGGCGTTTTCGAAGTGTCTGTGAACAGGATTTAGATAAAGTTTTGAACGACTAGTAGATTTATACTAAAACAATTTTTCGCACTCGATTTCTATCGCGTGATCGCGCGATAGAAATCTCGAGCTCATAACCTAATTGTTTAACAGTGAGCTATTTGAATTGGAAAAAAAAATGCTAAAGACGAGTGCTTTACAGCATTCAAATAAAAATATCTTAGACCAGTAGTTTTTTTTTCCTTTGCATTTGTTAATCGTGATAAAATTTCATTTAAATTTATGCATTAGAAAACGTGCTCGTTTAGGTGAAAACGAACGTTTATTTCGAGCTCAGCAAAAAAGGAAATCTTGTATTATTGTGTGGTATACCTTGTCATTTGTGTTTGAACCTGTTGTCTGGTTCAGTTCAGTTTCTTCTAAACGACTGTCCTCGCGTCATCATGAACCTTTCATTTAAGGACGGTGCCTACTTTTGTTAGTGCGCACACGTTCTGCGCATTACGCAAGGCATGGTTTAAGCGCCACGCGCGCGCTGGGTTGACATGACGCAATCAACTACGCTACCAAGTACGCGACTGAATTGAAAGCAAAATTTTCCTACTGTGACCAAATCAAGTTTAATGAACATGTACTTTAACCAAGAACACCAGAACAGCAGCATATCGCTAACCACTAACTGTTAACGTCTTCCAGCTGAAACAATAGCTGTTATCTGTCGAAAATTATACTGAAATCCAATTGTAAACATGTACCTGCAGATGGCGTAGTGCGCGCGCAAAACAAGTGCGAGATGTGTAAACGTTTTACTTACTGGGGAGGTGACAGGAAAAAATGTAACGGGCACCGTAAAAAGTTTCAGAAAGGATCAATAACTTAAAAAAACGCGTGGTTACCCCTATATTTTATATTATGAAATAAAAGTGGCAAGCCTATTCGGCACGTGATTAGTTTCGGGTTGTGAGCAAAAGATATTTAGACTGTATTTTAGCTGAAACAGAGGAAGGCTGTGAGAGACGCTAAAAGTGCTGTTGCAACGATTTTGTTATTAAAAAAATACCAAAAATGATTTTTCTATGTCACCATTTACCATGTAGTTTTCAGATCTTTATAAATGTGTTCGCTTTTCTGTACGTAAAGGCGAATTCTAAAGAAAGCTGCGAAGAAATATCCTCTCCTTCTATTTTCAGAAAAACGCTGAAGTCAGCATTTTTGTTGAGATTCAAGGCTAATTATCTCGAAAAAATGCGTGGTTACCCCATTTTTTCTTTGTAGATTCCAATAGCCCTTGCAAAGAACTACTTTTCCCGCGTGGTCCTAACCTGGCGCAAAAACCTTTGTATTTAGTAGGCACCGTCCATAAGAGAAGTGAGACTGATTGCCATGCCCTGATTGCAGGTTCTTGCTAATGGTTAGAAAAGGTTACAGAAACCCTCCATACCACAACTGGATTCACGCATTCACTGTAGCGCACTTCTGTTACCTTCTGTACAAGAATGCAAAGATTAGCAGTCGCTTAAGGTAAGTCCAGGTTGTGTTTTAGTAGCCCTGTTGATTTTCTGCTATTCATTGTGTTTTCATATCCTTGCAGGGACATTGAGATGCTGGCATTATTGGTGGCTTGCTTGTGTCATGATATTGACCACAGGGGAACTACAAACTCCTTCCAGGTTTCTTCAGTAGGTAGACAATCCTGGTTTTCTTGTTTTCAAGTTGAGCAATTTCTTTGTTTCAAATTTGGTTTTGTTTACTTGTTTCCTGTGCTTGCGTTTGTTAACAGGGTTCCACGCTTGCAGCGCTATATAGTTCAAAAGGATCTGTACTAGAGGTACACGACAACAGCTTCACTTTACAATTATGTGAAAAACGTTTTAGTTTTGGTAACCCTATACAAAACGAAGTTTAAATTTTACCATGACCTTCTTCCCATGAATAATTAATGAAGATTACTTTAGTTTTCAATTAATGTTTTCCTTTTTTTTCTTCAGAGACACCATTTTGCACAGACCATGTGTATTCTCAACTCAGAAGGGTGTAATATTTTCAAAAATTTAACCGGCAAGGTATGATGCTTTTGTCAGCATTTTCAGGTGATGCACTCTTTTGTTGGCCCATCGGATATTATAAAATGTAAAGATCTGACACTACGCGCGTTCACAGTTGGTAGAACGACTTCGATAATCAACAATTAGATTATTCGCTCTCGAGTTCTATCCGGTGATAGTTGACGAGGCCGCAGCCCCAGTCAACTATCACGCATAGAAATCGAGAGCGAGTAATATAGATATATGTATTTTTAGTTTAAATCTATTAGTCGTTCAAAACTTTATCAAAATCCTCGTCACTACTTCACAGACGGTTTGTTAACAAGCCCACAATGCTGGGTTACTCACTATCCACAACAGAATAGATAGTGAGTAGCATAACTGATCAGAGAACGGCATTCGTGATAGAACGGTAGTAGATTTATACTAATTATCATTTGAAGTTTCACGTTTGCGCACTTTTGGGGCTTCATTTAAACTGTTTATTATTTTCTTTATATTTTTAGGACTTTGAAGAAGTGTTCAGCCTTATACGAGACATAATCTTAGCAACAGACCTCGCCCATCATTTGAGAATCCTTCAGGACATTAAAAAGATGGCGGAAGGTGTGTGTAATTAGTGTACATGTTCAGCGTTAAATACATCAGTTCACTGCCATTAAGACCGTGTCGATAGAAAACAAACCAACTATTCATAACAGACCTGATGTTCCCCTCTGGTTGTAGTTTCCTTACAGCTGTAGTACGTGTGTATTGCTTTGGCGTTGTGCACAGCCTTTGTATTCGACACAAACTCTGTGGTGGGGTAAATTGCCGTTGACTGACTGTCACATGGGGTATAGTTCCCATTGCATTTCAATCTAGTTTCCATGACCGTTTGACATGCTGACACCCCTGTTGTGTTCCAAATCGAAGAGGTCCATATTTAAGAAACTAAGAACCGTTGAAGGAGGCCTGAGGCTGACACTGGTTTGCTGTAATATTACCAACAAACACTGGACAGACCCTTGTCTTTCTTTTTGTACTGATTCTCTTCATTTTGTTCACAGATGGTTTTAATAGTAATTCTAAAGACCATCACACTCTCCTTCTGTTCCTCATGATGACGGCCAGTGATTTGTCCGACCAAACCAAGAACTGGGAGGGAACCAGAAGAACAGCGGTAAGCTAAATTAAGCGGGGATTCCTGCAACTAACTGGGATTCCCTTAGGCTACGGTTAGTCCCTCTTTCGCTTAGTCAATCGTGGGTGACGCGAAAGAAAACCGCGCAAGAAAAAAAAATGCCTGCGCGAAATTCTGGGGGCAAGAAGCGCGCGAGAGGATGGACCCTCCTTTCTTGCGTTTCTCACTCCCAGGATTTCGCGCGGCCATTTCTACCTGAAAAGTTATTATTTACGGGCACGCTTGACGGACTAAACGAAAGAGGGACTAATCGTAGTGTAAGATTCCCTCTGCCACTATGAAAACGTACTGAGCACCAAAACCTTGTTTGAGTAACAATCTGATTGCAAATGGCGTTCGAGGAATCTAGATTATTCCAGAATGATACTGGAAGCTCAGTGTCCTGTGAGGCCGAATCAAAGTCCGTGTGAAAACGAACACACAATATACAGAAGACTACACTGCCTCAACAACAACAACAGCAACAGAAAAATCAGCAACAATTATTTTGTTTTGAATA
The DNA here is from genome assembly GCF_042242905.1 of Orbicella faveolata. Classification (NCBI taxonomy): domain Eukaryota; kingdom Metazoa; phylum Cnidaria; class Anthozoa; order Scleractinia; family Merulinidae; genus Orbicella; species Orbicella faveolata. Next base: position 18,273,648 of record NW_028301564.1, read on the forward strand.
TGGCTGGATTTTTCTTTATCCTTCTTTCCAATCTTGTCTAACACGATGGCTATTTTGACTTATTTTATTTATTTATTTTTTTGTGTGTGTGTGCACAGGATTTGATATATACTGAGTTCTTCTCGCAAGGTGATAAGGTAAGATCATTTTCAACTCGGTCAGCAGAGCACGCTTTGTGTACCTACTTTGCTAAATTAGAAGTTAAAATAAATTTCATTGCTTTCACGACTTTGGTTCTCTGTGAGGTACACTACCTTTATCCACAGCCTCGTTCCAAGGGCCTCTTAGGGGCGGGAAGGAGAATGGGAATGAGGCTGCCTTGGCCAGACGTCGTTTCTTCTCGTGTATTGTTGCTTCATGTTTGCTATTCTAGTTTTTGATTTTCTCTTTCGCCCCGTCAGATTTTACTAGTTTAATATACTTAATTTCGTTCTTTCTAGGAAAAACACATGGGGATAACACCGATGGAAATGATGGACAGAGAGCGAGCGTGCATTCCTAAACTTCAAATCGATTTCTTGGATGCGATTGCACTTCCTGTATACAGGTAACAGAGTAGAAGCGCGAACACGCGTTCTCTTGATCCTTATAACCAAAATCCCTTGTTGTTATTACTCACTATTGATAAATAAAGTTATGTCCAAAAACCTCTAGGAAGCCTTCTTCTCTAATTCTAATATTGCACGGGTGGCGTTGTCCCTTTTAATAGATCGTTTTCACTGTCACGCAATAAAAAAATAAATCGAAACCATCCAGTGGAAAAAGCTATGAAATTATGATGTTATAGAAGATAACTAAATGAGCCACTTCTCCAAGTTTTAGGCCTGTGCGTTTCCCCAAACTTTAGATATTCGTCGAAATGTTTCGCCGATAATTACAGAGCCCAATAAGAAAACGCCATGTTGGTGTACCTCCGTGGTACACCAATATGGCTACCGGAAAATAGTGTAAACATCTGGAACTTACTTTGGCTATCTAGGCGACTGATTATCAATACTGATCAAACAAGCATTTACATAAGCACTTTCCCTTATGCTTTAACTTCTAAAAAGGCTCAAAATCATGGGATAAGTATATATTTTTCGACAAACTCGATCATAGCCTTGTGTCACGCACCTCCATAACCCTGAAATTCAAAATGCTCTGGATTCCAAACGAAGCACGCTATTGAGTTGTAAAATCGTAAACAGATATAAATATACCGCCTCTTGTGCCTGATGAGGACAAAACTTTGGTGGCTCTTTCGTTTTGGATTTTAGAAAGTCATGACGTCACGTGAAAGCGATCTATAGGCCACTTCCGAGTTGCCTTTTGCCTCTGTGTCAAAACGAGTCTTCGCGCGAAACCATGCATGTGGAAATGTGCTTCGCCTGCATGTTCACTTTCATGCAAATCAAACTCATTTTCATCAGCAAGGTTTTGCACTAGGACTCGTTTTGAAACTGAGGCACGCGCAAGGTAACACGGAAATGGCCTATTCTTTTTGTGGTAGAAATGATTTAATATTTGTATACTGGCCTCCAGGTTGCTGTCTTCTCTGTTACCGGAGACTCAAGTTGTTCTGGACACGGTTCTGTCCAACAGACGGAAGTGGCAGAAGGCACAGGAAGATGGCGATTACGTCTATAGGCCGGTGGCCACTGCCGACAAAGAAGTGCACATTGCAGAGAATGGAAATGCGCCTTCTTAATAACGTTAAATTGACGCAGTTTTGAGAGCGATTTCTCAAACAAACTAGTCTAGCAGGACGCTTGATTAGCTTATCATCACGTCGACGTTGGTGAGGTAGATTTAATGATGCTATTTTAAAGTGACACAAGTGACGATTAGGCAGTGTCTGCACTCTGACGCCGGAGAAACTTCAAAACGTAGCTCTATTTATACGGTTTGGCCCGCCGTCCTCACTAATCCGTCTCGAAAACGAAGCTTTTCGAAAACGATCTTCAAACCGGAGGCATTGGAAAACGCTGGCTTTGCGTTTTAGTGTAGCCGGAAAACATTTTGAAATCGGAGCTTTTTGAAAACGAAGTAAAGTTGTCACCATAATCTTGTGATTCTTTTGCCTAGTTTTCTTCAAGCACAGATCCAAAAGAAGCGGTGATTGATGCGTTTTTGAATTCCTCCAGCGTATGGTGGACTGGACGCAGAACATTTTATGCGTTTTCAGGGTGAAACCTCCGTTTTCAAATTCCTCCGCCGTAGTGTGGACGGGGCCTTGGACTCGCGTAGGTTCTGTTTCATTGCAGTTTATTGGCTGTTCAAAAAGTCAAAGTGCTAAACGTCAGTTGGACAAGCGTTGAATTACCGTATCAATCCCACGTAGATAATAAGGTGATTATCGTTTTCATGTAAGTTGAGGGGCGAGGCTGTCTCGAACAATTGCTGACAAAGTTCAAAGTACAAACAGAAAAAGAGTGTGCATTAAGTTGATGAGAATATCGGCTTATTAATAACATAAATTATTGCGCTGCTCATGATGGTTCAAATCACAATTAGAGGACATTTTATTATTGTGTTCCTCGTGATTAAAGTATTCGATAAAACTATTATAATTTTGAAATGTCGGCAGAAAAGAGAAAAATGAACAAAAATTGGCGTTGCAGTCTTTCCGTAACTGGTCTTTCTCGTGAAGCCGTTGCACGTTTTGCCCACGTGCCAGTGTTTAACTTCTCCTAACCGGTCCAATACATTTCTTATGGTTCAAACTGGGAGAATTTGTCGCAGTAGTTTGTCAGAGACACTTTTTTCTTTCGTGATTTTGTCGTGAATTCTCCTAAACTGTGTTCGTGGGTATGTATTGATATTGTGATAGGAAATTTGATGTTGATAAACTGAAAACTTCGGTTTAAGTTTTTAAGTTCGTCGTTCGTTCTGTTTCAATCTCAACCATCTTCTTAATGTATCTTTGGTTTAGAGAGGTTGAGAAAGACGTTTACGTTAAGTAAACGGAAAAAAGTTGTGCACCAAAATGAGGATATTTATATTTGCTTTGAACAGGAGATTTAATTTCTGTTATTTTAAAAAAAAAAAAAAAAAAATCAGATCCAATTTTTCCTGTTTGCCTTAAAACGTCATTCTTGGACCTCGCTATTAGTTTCTTCTTGTTTACGTTTTTGACGTTCCTTCGGATTTGAAAGAAATTTGACAGTAGTTATTTAATACACAATATCGTGGCAAAGCGACTTTAGGTAACTTTATGGAAACACAGGAAAAGTTTTGTTTCGTCATCTCTTGGCTCACTTGCTGCCATTGTTTGAATGTGATGCTGTTTTTATCAGCTCTTAGTATGAAATATGGATCGTTATTATATGACAGGGTAGTCTTGAGTTAAATCCAATCGGACTGATTGGTTCTTTGTTTATCGGTATTTTGTCATACCGTATATTTTGTTTTGTTTTCGAGTGCCAATAACAAACTTCTTGCTATCAGCCTAGCTTGCTCGAGCCGTACAGAGGAATATTGGCCCTCGGTCGTTTTTGTGCGTTCGTTTCTGCTATGAACTCGGGCAAATTTTTTCCCGTACGGCCCTCGCGCTTGGTTAGTAAGAAGTCCATATTTATCAGTTCATCAGTGTCCTTGCAAATGGAGTTGCATATTTTTCTCTTGCAGTTCTTTTGACTTCAACTCACTTAAAGTTTAAAGCGCGCGAACAATTCCGCACGGTTTTTGCGTTTGGAAACGCCTGTTGTAGCATTGCTTTGCTCGTTAAAAAATGATTAATATACTGATGGGCTCAGAGTAGAAGTAAAGGTTTCTTTATGGTTAGAAAGTTTATCCACATAGATTAAATTAAGTAAATAAATATTCGTAATGAGATAAAAATATATAAATTTACGTCGTAATGATTTCATTTTTATGAGATGTATTAAATTCAAATTGATTTTTACAGCTTTAAGGTAGGTAGTTTCTCACGAGCGAGAGAGTTTTTCCCATTCTCGAATCCCTTGGAGGGGTTTGTTGGAAGATCAGTGTTTTTCTCCGGCTTCTGTAGGCTTATGTTTTTTAGACGTCGTCGCAGCGACTTGTCACATAAAGTAGAGAAGCTACTGGCCCAAATTTAGTCCACACGACGAGAGTCTCGATGGAACTCGTCCCTTAACGTACGGGCCTGTTTATCCCAGGAACAATTTGTCCCTAGGATAAGTTCCACGGACAATTCCTCTCGTGTGAACCCGCCTACTTTCCCAATTTCATAATTAAGTAATGGAATTTGAAATCATTTTAAAATTTTAGTTCAAAGAATTATCTCGATCATATACATGTACAACTATATTAGACCGCTTGTACATATATTCTCATTGTGAGCGATCTTTTCTACCTATAAGCGACAGTTATATTATCTTTCACTGCTCCAATTGCAGGAATTAGTTTTGCATTCGATAAAAAGATTGGCACGCGGGTGCGAGTTAATTTGTGCCGGTTGTTGTTTTCCCCCTTGGTATAAAGTATTAAGACATTGTTTAAGGCACAAAGTAACGTTACATTTTATTTATTTAATGGAAACAGGCGTAAAACTGTAGCGATGTATCAAAATTTATGGAATGGAATAAAACCTCTCCAAGTTTTATTTTACGTCTAATTGTATTCTTTGATTCAGTGCCGCTCAGGTGGTCAGAATGATTTTCATTAAGTGGTTCCAAGGTCAAGCATTGGAATCTCTTTCGGTGTAAGTTCATGTAGGGCTAGCAAGTGTTTTGTTTCCTTTTTGGAGTCACTTGAAAAAAGTATGCTTGAAAAGTTCACAGGATGGAAGCCTTATATAAGGCCGTGGAATGGAATAAGTCCGTGTAAAATCTCCAGATACCAAACAGGGCTTGTAAATCGAAATTCAACGACTTAGAATTCCTGGGGAAAAAAAACATTGGGTCAACACTCATGAAAAAACCAAGCGAACTGTTTGACTGATTCCACGTACTAGAACTTATAGACTTAAACAAATGTGGCAGGTATTCGCTGAATCTCAGCCATTACAATCTAGGGGTCTCTTTTTTTAAGGGATGGAGTCCTTGAAAAATTCGAATTGTGTCCTGGATGTCCTAGAATTTTTAGTCCATAGAGAGTAAGAACTCTCTGCCAAAGGTAAACCTATATGAGCAGCGAAAACACTGACCTCCCACTTTGACCATTCATTCATAAAGTCGTGGGAATGTGGTCAGTTATAAATGCATTGATGTGCTTTGCATAGCTGTGGAATCGTTTGTTAGTACTCGAAAGTTACTGCATGGAAACACAGACTTGCACAAGGGTTTATAGAAACTCTTTCGCAAGTTCTTTCAAGAAAAGTATTGGCTAGTGACATTTTATGTGGCTATGCTTTGACATGGAGTGTTTGCTTAAGTTATAAACGTTACAGTGCAAGGGATTGAACTTGTCGGGAGTCGGGTTGCGTTCATAGAAAAATCAATTTTTAAATCTTACAGGACCCCTTTGATAACAGTACTTTATAGTACTGATGGGTTAATCCTGTCTAAAGATTCGTTATTATTATTATTTTTTTTTTAAGCTGTTAACCGAAAAGGAGTTTCGCCACGGCAGAAAGGTCCGACAGTTCCACGTTTAGTAATTACGGTTCATTCAATGCGGACGAATTCACTTCAATTGCTGTTGTCGTTGTTGCCTTTGTTGCCCAGACAGCTGGTCATTTAGCGGAGCTAAACGTGGTAGAGTTTTCAACTTTACGGAAGTTTTGGTAAAATTAAATCAGTAAGCTATTGCTTCATTGACAAACAATCTGCCAAAAAAAAAAAAAAATAATAAAATAAAATAAAATAGCAAACAAAATACACTTCAATTGCTGTTGTTTTTGTTGCCTTTGTTGCCCAGACAGCTGGTCATTCAGCAGAGCTAAACGTGGTAGAGTTTTCAACTTTACGGAAATTTGGTAAAATTAAATCAATAAGTTATTGCTTCATTGACAAACAATCTGCCAAAAAAAAAATTAAAATAGCAAACAAAGGAAAGAACACGATCATTTAGGCGACCATTGCCGTTGTGCATTTCCGCGCGGGTCCTTTGAAACGATATTGTTCCCACGTGAAAACAGGATGTAGAGCAAATTAAAATACTATATTTGATTAAAAACTTCGTATTCTTTTTTTCGTTGAATTTGTGTTGTAATTTCTGGTAGCATATTGAGGTATTGCAGAATCAAAACTTCTTGAGAGAAGTATGAAATAATGAGAAATATGTTAGAGTTTCTTAAATGCTGTAAAGGCAGTTTGGAGAGTAACATCAGTGTTAGTGGTCTGAAATCAACTGATGAACGGGTTTTCACCGAATGTCTTTACACCACTTAAACACTCTAAAATATTTCTCACCCTTTTTTGAGCGTTGCGAAGCAAAAATGAAATTTATGGATTAGAGCGGTTTTCAGTTGAGTGTCGAAAGTAATCAAGCAATTACTTTGATTTTGGCAAGTTTGGTTTTACTACGGTTTGAGATTGAGTAGTCTAATTGGTGAGTAATTAGTTTGGTTTTGGTTTTACGACACCTAATTAAAAACCCGGCGGTAGAAACCATTGTTCCGTGTCAGTTTTGTTCGCTTTCTTGGCCTTAACCGTGCCCAAAACCTGTATAAACACGATAGTGTCCAGGCAACTAGAGCAGTGTTCAATTGAATGTCTTAAAACCAAAACCAAAGTAACTGCCTGATTAATTACTTTCGACACTCAATTGAAAACAGCTCTTAACAATAGAAAGGTTATAGGTAATTCCATCAAAATGTGAGAGTGCAGGAAGACAACAACAACAACAACTTTATGAAGCATTTCCACAATAAACGGCATTACCAATACAAATTACAGTCTGTAAAGATGAAGACAAAATAAGACATTTCATTTTTATGGCAAGGTAATCTTGAGGTAAATCCAAACTTTCTGATTGGTTCTTTCTTGGTCGGGATTTTGCCATCCGGACTGTTTCTATGGAAACAGTCATAAGCTGTGTAATTTTTTTGTTTTCGAAAGCCGGCAGATTCAATAAACAAGCATGGCCGGAGTGTCATATAATAAAATACATCCCTTATATCTCCATGTCCCTTATGTTCCTTATGTCGAAGGTTGTGTACAAGGCTGGGTGTTGGGATTGTAATGCCCGTTACATTGGAAAAACAAAGCGTCGGTTGCATGACATGGAAACAGAGCATTTTAAAGCGCTGAGGAGTACTAACCACGCTTCTGCCGTGGCAGACAATATGACCCTGACAGGCCACAGGATAAAATGTGATCACTTTGACATTTTAGCTACGGACGATCTGATGTACATTGTAAAATTAAAGAAACACTATTGATTCGTGATTTGCAAACAGCACTTAAAGAGAATGTTGGCAGTGAGAAACTTCTTCTCTACTAGCCATTTATATGTTTTGTTTTGTTTTGTTTTGTTTTTTTCAGCAGATTTTAAGTCTGAATATTACCATTTAGATTCATTGTCATTTCTTTCCTTATTGGGTACCGCTTTTTCTTATTAGGTACTAGTCTTCTCGTTTAAGTTTATTGTAATCCAGCTAACCGTTTTCTACTTCTGATGATGTATGTAGAAGCATACGAAACGTTAAGTTCTCCAATCAAGGTTTTTACAACATGCGTTGTTTTGTTACGTTTGTCACCGCAGTTTGTTTATTACTTTTGCTCAAGCTGAAATGGCGGAAGAATAAGAGAAACTACTTACTAACCTAGCTTGCTCGAGCCGCACTGGGAAATATTGGCCCTCGTTCGGTTTGTACCGACCGAGCGCAGTGAGGTCCGTACTGCCATTACATTAGGGCAATATTCCCCAGTACAGTCCTCGAGCACGGTTTTTGTTTTTTTTGTTTTTTGTTTTTTGTTGTTGTTGTTTTTTTTACAATAATCGCCGGGCGCAGCGAGGTCCGTAATACCACGACATTATGAAAATATTCCCCAGTATAGCCCTCGAGCACGGTTGATAATCACGATCGCGGACCTTAAATTCCAACATAAATCTTGACATATTTGTTCCTTTAAAGTTTGCAGGGTTAGGCATCCCTCTCTAATAGCTATGATGTAATTCAGAATTATTACGAAAGGTGAAAAGATTGTAACCGAAACCTTATACCATTCCGCGGCACACGTACGTTTCATAATAATTCAACTGCATATGATTCTGATGTCTGAGCTGAGAAGGTTTACAGCGCAAGTGCTCACTCTGATACATGGGAACTTTCCTTGGCCCGCGAATAAAGCTTGTAACGTCGTGCAAACTTGTAATCGCTGAAAATATTTGGATGGTATTCGGATACAAATTTTCAAAATGAAACACGGCCAAAAAAAAAAAAAGACACAAAAAGAGACAAACAAAAACAACAGACTGTGAAAAAAATTCAATTTGGCGTGGCTCGCTCATTTCAAATACTGAAGAAGGGCTGAGCCCGATACGTTTAGTAAACCAGATACTATTTGACACTTTCAAGAGCGTTTTTAACCTGTTTGTCGCGAGCTCCTTGTATCGCCTCGCTGTAAAAGTGTGCTTTGTTTACAAAAATACATGTTACACAAATACATAAGTCAAAGTCTACTTTATTTGAGCAGGGTGGCCCTTTCAGCTCCAGGTTGGTAAAAATGTAACAATATAAAACATGACATCGACTCGGGAAAAAAAATCCGAGTTTCAGATGGGATTTGAAACCAAAACCCGAGGTTGATGTAATTTCAACATTTAAAATTCCTAGCTTATAATGTAAAAAAAGCCTAATAAAAACATTTGCATAGCAAATTTAAATTCTTGAAGTTCCCGAGCTGCCAAGGAGAACAAAATGGAATGGGAACGTGAAATCCGAACTTGAAACAAACTTAGATTTAAATTCAAATTTATTGCCTTTACTGCCGTCTCTGTGGACAGTGTTCAGCGTTCAGTGTGGCTCATATTAGTGAAGTTGCAGCGATCTGAGATGTAACTCACCGATTTTCTAAACAGCTGCGAGGAATCTTCTTACGGTAAGCTAAATTGGGGGAGCAATTATTAGGCACCAGCAGTCCAATATTGTACTACCCATCATTTCGATATAGAACATGGTTCATGTCCTTCTTATACTTTAGAAAATTTATGGCGGCTAAGCTAAAGCAACATCTGATGCTAGGTAAATATGCCTTCAGTTTAATGATAAACGTTAGATTAAGATAAATTAAGATAATACCTTTAGGTAATATCTACAAGTATAGAGGCGCCAAAGCTCTCAGTCAGAAAAAAAAAAAAAAAAAAAAAAAAAGAGGCAGGGGAATTATTTTTTCCTTATAAAACGCGAGGGTATTCTTCTCAATTATTAAATGCAGGAGAACTCTTTGTTTAAGTGAGCTAGAAGTTAGATTTCTCGAATGACTCATTTTTTATTCGTAGCTCGCTCATTCGTTTGATAAATAACTGGTCACGTTCATTACAGACCACTAAGCAGTTAATGCTGAATACATAACAACGAAACCACAGTCACGTGTAAACAGCTTATCTCCGCTCAACCTCACGTGTACACATTATAGGACGTGCATACGAGTAACGTAGGTGACGGGAAAATTGTATGTTGATGTTTCGAGCTTTTGCTTCTCATCGGAGCATTAAAAAACAACAATTCCATTTATTTTTAAAGTTATAATTTTAGATGCTGAAGATGTTGGGTTTCTCAAATTTGCTGCGTCTATATATATATATATCTTTTATCCTGGTTTTCACAGGTGATGAAATAATAAGTGAAAGCAGAGTAGTCCATGTATTAAAACACTGAGAAACGCACGCACGAACAAATTAAAGGATCAAAACACTTTGATTTTGCTTGCATCTGCGTTTTTCGCTGAGTTTATGGACTCTTGTGTTTACTCGTATACTAGCATCGCGAGCGACAGCAAGGCTTTAGCAATTTTACGGTTAATAACCATCACTGAAGATTTTCAGTTGCCCTCCGACTGGGCACAACAGTTTAGAACCTAACTCGACACTTCTTCGCTTATTTGTTAAATATATACCCACTTTTTTTTTACCTGCAAACAACCTAACGCTCCAACAGACTCAATCTTCTTTGTACTCTATGGCGCGACAATGCAGTGAGCTTTGGACTGTTCTTGGCGTGCAGCTTGTCTCGCCCATGAGTTGCCAGATGGCATCCCTCAGCAGGCCTCAGTCTAGCGTCAGTCAGTGTCCACTAACATTTGGAAAGAACCTAACAATCTATTTCATCTTCCAAGTGCTTTCCAGTGGAGAAATTTCTTTGGGAGTGCATCTGGTGGCATTCACCTCAACTGCCCTAAATGCCGAAAATCTTTGTTTGCGGCGAGGTATCTTGAAAAAGACAATCAGCCCCGCTGACAAAGTCTTGTGAACGTCTCATATTAGGTACTCAATTTTCTTAACAACAATGCCAGCCACGCGTTCACTGTTTTATAACCATGACACGAATACCCACGATTGACGCTTTTTTGGTTGATAAACCCTTGATTACGCAACCTTAAGAGTAAACGGACGTTAATGCGGTGTTGCAAAATGTCTTTGAGTGAATACGTAACTAAAGTCAAGCTAGGATAACCACTACAAAATCTGGGAGCGGGATAAAAACTTCGCTCAGTTGAGTGGGCGCCATTTTATACAGTAAATGCTCTAAAAGAATGCCTAATTTAGTTGGGTCATGTCTCAGCAAACTTTTTAAATCGTTTAGCAAATGGCTTTGAAGTGTATATATCTTACTTCCTCTACCCAATCCGGTAATGAACGTCCCCACAAACAAATCTGTAGTGTGGCCCAGTTTTGCAAACTTCCTATGTAGTTGCCTCGTATAATTTCCATTTATCCAAAGATTTCGAATTCAATAAGGCTTTCACCTTATGCCTTAAATTACATTTTGCTTTTCGGTTATGCTGGCTCAGCTGTTTCGTTTTATAACTTGGTCAGTCTTTTGGGATTCAGACTCCTCTGCCTCTACTTGATTTTGGTTTTCGGCGACCTACTTTGCTTCTTACTCCAATTGAATGTTAGATAGAAGACTGAAATAATGTAATTTAATCAAAGAATTCCCAACTCTAAGTAGTGTTTTTGTCGCGATCAAATTCAAATTCAAATTCAAACGAAAACCCACATTTCTAAATTTCTTTTTCCTGTAGGTATTGAGCACACATTTTGGAAAAAGCTGTAATTGCACAATTGTAAGGGTTACGTGCTCTGTGTGGGCAAACACGGAAAGACCTTGCAATAAATTGATATTGCACGATGAATCAAAAACGGTTTCAACTTACGTGTTGTTACCTAACTCCAGCGCGGAAATCCCACGTTTAGTTTGAGTAAATAAAGTTCTCAAAATGCTTCAAGAATTTATTATCACCTTAAACTATTCGTTTTATGACTGCGTGGCTGAAAAAGACAAAACAGACATTCACTGACTATCCCACCTTATCCTATAACACGCCCGCTTAAATATATGACCAAATGAAAGGAAAATATTCAATACAAAATTGAAGCTTCCAGAACTCGGTTTGGCTTGGCTTGTACATAAGCAGCTCATTACGTAACAAATTGCCTGGCGTTTGGGACACGATGACATATTCCTTTTGGCGTATTGTTGAATGATTTGACACTGCTTGCACGTACAATTTAGTTTCACTTACGTTAGTGTTACGTAAGTACACGTTTAATAGTCCGAATTGAAGAGGCAAGTAACATCTCTCCTCTTGTGCCAGTGGCACTGAAGAAGTTAGAAAAATGTCAATTGGTGTACCCACGTTAGTATGCATGGGTTGGGACACTCAATAAAGTTTCATCATCCATCAACATCATTCCCTATTGCATGAATCAAGTCGTTCTTCCTAGAAAGTTGGCACGCACTGTAACCGGCTGTTTGTGTGGGAAAATTATTGCAAACGTTTATGATGTAACAACGCGCAGTTTGACCGAACAGCAATTGTCGTTCCGTTTAACCACGCTGTCCTTCCGTTGCGCTTTGCAGATAGCAAGGTCATCAATCCTGAAACTGTGAAGCAGCCATTTGCCGACATAGATCGAGATACCTAACGGTGGAAATTCACGGGGAAAAAGGTGTTTCATTTTCTGTAGATCGATCTTCGTTGTCAATGTAGACGGGGGTGTAGCTGCCAAAATTAGCCTTAAAAGGCCGGTACTGTCTCGCTTTGCAATTCTTGAAGTTTGAGCTTGGAATCCGTTCAGTCCTTCAGTGAAACTTTCCTCGAGCAACGGCAAAGTTGAGGTAAGCAGTTGCAACTATATTTCAAAAAAAGATGTTATTTCTTTGATCTTTCTGAATGTGATTCTGAGGAGGCGCACTTACAGATTAGTAGCAGTTGCACTTGTTGATTTTCTGAGCACCAGTCTTTGAAGAAAATAGTAGAAAAGTATATTCATGTGGAGCCAATTAAGCTAGAAAACAAAAACGTATGGGAAATGCTTTACCACCAGACACAAAATCGAAACTGTCGTTTGGCATCATTTTCGTGTAAAGGGAATTTTGGATTTCACTTTTTTTTTGGCACCCGTACATAAAGAAGAATCTCACGTGTACTCAGTGCTTCCGTTGCAGTAGAACACGTGTCGTCGTCGCTTATGATACTTCCGCTTCTTCTCGGGAAAAGAGTAATTATGTTATAATAAAAATGAATCTGTGCTTTTTACATAGAAAAATGGCACTATTTTTGGACTTGATATCAGTTTCAAATCCCCAACAAAGCATCAAGCTGTGATGGATTGTAAACATTAAAAGTCACAAAGAGGAGAGCCTTAAAATCTTAAGCATTTTTATTTCTAATGATATTTTTTTTTGTAATTTAAGAAAAAATGAAACTGTGAAGCTACTGTTGTTCGATTGCATTTCCTTATTTTCACGAACTCATGGTTGAAATATAAAAGCAGAGGGGAGCTCCTTGGTTAAGTGTGGCAGCAGGAACGTCAGCTATAAATGAACAATACTATTTAAATTGTTTACGTAATAATGTAGCATTATTTTTGTTCTTTTTTCAACAGATTTTATTTCGACTACCAGCCCTTTAAAAAGCAAATAAACTAGTTGCCGCTTTTTTCCAGCTCTGTTACTTATTAAAGTATTAACCGTAAATGAAACTAAGGCTAAAGCTAAAACATCACGTGTAAACAGCTAAACGCTGCTCAAGTGCACGTGTAATGAGACCCTGTCTGAAAACTAAAAAAATCGCGTGGGTATCGCGGTAGGCCGTGACGCGAGAGGGAATCTTGCATAAAATAAGATTTAACCGGTTTAATTTAATTAATTAAACAATTTGAAAATTCATTGGGTGATGAGATTTTAATGGAACGACACATGCAAATAAGTTCCTGCTGATGTTTAAAAGGCTCTTAATGGACAATCTCTAGTAAAAGGGAATATAGGCAAGAAAGTGGTCAGGAACATCATACGATCGCTCAATACCTCTCGTCTTCTTGTTTTTACAAATATAAAACTCACAACAACATAAAAACCTAAAAGCATAAAAGGCATCCATTTGGAATCGAGAGTGGCCAAGAACGCAGCAGATTTATCAATAACACATCGTGGATAACACTCGGTCAAGCTCGTCAGACATGGATTCCATTAGCAAGTGGAACACGATCTTCATGGGAATCGAGTTCGTGGTGTGTTTCTTGGGGATCGTGTTCAATGGTTTAGTCATTTTTACAATTTATAAGAACTTCAATCACCTCTCAGCACCCAGTTATTTCATTCTCAGTATTGCGGTGAGTGATTTCCTGTCTTGCTCCATAGCTGTTCCATTTTCGATCGCACGGCACTTCAACAAGGAATGGCCGTTTGGTACGACTGGATGCAAGGCACACGCCTTCATGATATTTCTATTCGCTCTCGTCTCCATCACTCAAATGGCTACCATTTCGGCAGGAAAGTATTTGAATATAACGAGATCTCTTTACAGGGATTCCTATTTCGACAAGAGACAGATAATGTTGATAATCTTGGGCTCTTGGATCTACTCACTGGTCTTCAGCGCTGCTCCTTTGTTAGGCTGGTCAAGATATGGACTGGAGGGAACCAACGCTACCTGCTCACTTCAATGGCAGTCTTCTCTAGCAGGCGATAAGGCATATTTTGTGGTTGTGTTTTTCGCTTGCTATTTATTACCAATCACTGTGATTACATTTTGCTACTACAAGATCCATAACATTTCCAAAGGCATCGTTCAGATCACTTCACAGTTGGGTCGTATAGCAATGTCGATGACACAAGCTCTTCTGAAGAAGCATCGCAAATCCGCAATGTACTATTTAACAATCATAGTCGCATTTGTGGTCTCGTGGTCTCCCTATGCCGTCGTTTCTTTCCTTATTGTTTTAGAAAGAAAGGTAAATCCTATTGCGCTCAGCGCGTCTAGCGTGTTTGCTAAAACCTCGTTTTTCCTCAACCCAATTCTCTATGCTATTTTTTCCCGCAAGTTTCGGCGACGTTTGGTCCTTGCGGTCCCCATAACCAGGCCAAATCGTTTGGTGAGACCATTTACTTTACCTTCGCAATCGGGAGGTTTAGTCCTATGAAAAGACCCCATTGCCTTATTTACCGCATGTCGTGAATTCTGCGTAAACATAGATCCAAGATTTTAAATCGGCTTTAAGGTCCCCTTTTTCAAACTGGGATTGATGACAAAAAGTTGAATTCAGTGCCCGGTTGGAGTGGGTGATCACCAGCGTAAAACAGAAGGGAAGAAACAGAGTGCAAATGTGTCGCAAAGGGGTTCGCCATAGACATCGCTTACGACTCAGCACTTGCTTTTGATGAGGGTTTACACCGTACCAATGAGACCGAAAGAAAATTCTTTCACATTCGGAATGGTAGATGGTTGCTGATTCAAAAGCTAGATGTGCTCTCCTAAGAAGTTTTAACACCATTTACATTCTATTGCATTTATGAAAAGGAAGAAGAACAACAGCAAATTTGCTAAGCTTCGCCATGGGTCCATGTCAATTAATGGAGATTTCTCCACGATCTTTTCAAGCGACATGTCATGCAGAATGACTTTGGTGATTGCAAAAATGCAATTTGTTGAATAAGAATATCTACAATCTGATATTTAGAAATCTAGAAGTACTAATAACTCTACGAATATCTGAAGGGTTCAACGCTTACTACAATGATATTGATAAAGCTTCTGTAGACAAGAGTTAAGCAAAATACTGTTACGTTTGCCAAAAAGGTCCCACTGTTACTCTTATTATGAGTAGGATTAGGAAACGATGTCTCTTGGTAGAATTATATCATAATTTATCGTAATAATAAAACACTGTCTCTGCAAAATCAAGGTAACCTTAGGATGTTCTCATCTGAAAGGAAACTTTCTCACCCCCTCCCCCTCACTCGTTATTCAACCTCTCTCCTACTCCGTTACACGCTATTAATTTTCGTCTCTCCCCAAGCCTCTGCCGAGATTTAATTCCAAGAGGGCGCTCGCATGATCAGCGTTCGCAGTTGCTAAATTACAACTGTATTGCAGGATGTCGAGAATACCGCTTTTTGACATCTCTCCGTTTCCCGTAAAGTTCCCGCCCCCTCTACTCCCAGGTTCCCGCCTTTGTTCCCGCCCCCCGGTTCTCTTACACCGAAGCCGAAGGCGCGAGAAGGCGCGAACTGAACATTGACGTGAACGATCTGGGTACAAGTTTCTACTCTCGACTAAGAGAGGAAACATGGCGGTTCGTACACGACTGTTTTGAAACAATTTGCGTCCTTCTGACGGAGATGCAAAGAGCAGAAGGTGACAAGCAGACTGTTGACTTGTTAGCTGGTTAGTATGACTCCTTTGCTGTTAAGAAAATGAGATGAATGTATTGAAATGATCGCATGTCTTGATTGTGAAAAGTTGACTTCCATGTTCACCGGCACTGGTAGAACCTGTACTTGTAGAATCACAGTGTTGAAACCTCGTCGACAAAAAATGTGCTTAAAGTGTTACAGTTGTGAAGCAATGCTGAGCTAAAGAAGCCAGAAATTAGAGAATTGATACTCAAAGGTAAATTTAATTGTTGGAATAACCTTAACAGCACCCACCCCAGGAATTTTATTAAACGTCAAGCTTAGTTAAACTTAGTTTTAGCTTAGAAACGCTTAGCTCAGTGCTTTTTTGATTTCTGTTTTTGACAGTTTCAGGTGGTGTGCTGTGTGAGTTCTTAGAAGTAGCATTTCACCTTATTTTATATGTGAGGGAAGTGTATCCTCCTGTGGTGTTTGAGAGAAGAAAAAAGTATAATGTCCCAGTGCAGGTATATGTAAGCTTAGAAAGTTTTTAAAACCAAAACATCGTTATCAACAGTTATGATGTCACGACGATCATTAATCTATTTCAGGATTTTAATGGTCCTGAAAGTTCAAGTTATCATTTTGAAATGTTGCACTCTTCATTTTTTTCTCAAGCATCTGAGCGGGCCAGAATCCTAAATTCTTGAATTTGATTGGCCAATCATACACATGTGACTGGTCCAGCTTTTTATGATACGGCCCATGGGCCGGATTTTTTTCCCCGCTGCCTAAATTTCGTTCCTAAAAGTTAGCGGCAATCCTCAATCTTTTGCCTTTTTTTACACATCCATCGATGATTAGTCAATGTCACTTTATCTCTGTTCACTTTAAAATGGCAAGGAAAGTCACTGTAAGTAAATTCAATTGAGTGTTTTAAAGTTGTGAGATTTTGCTTGGTTTGTAGCTTGGCACTGTAATGGAACGTAATCCTGTGTTTCTCTCGCTGTAAAATTTGAGTCAATTTCAGTCGAGTTTACCTCTCTGATCGTTGCTGTATTTAGGAGAATTTCTGTGGAATACACTTCAGGAATTTCTTTGCTTTCTGTTATTCAATTTATGGTAGAAAAGTCTGATATCAAGTGTTTTAAAAGCAACAACAGACAGAAATTGTTTTTGTAGTAAAACTTCAAACTTCGCACAAAATTTCACACCGCAAAAACAAATTTAAAGAACGTAACTGGTGAAATAAATGCAACTAACATAAAGTAGTTCGCAAAAAATCTGTTCTTCAATACATCTTTCTTTGTCTACTATCTGAGTCACTCGCTCGTTGCCAAAATGTTTTACAAATCGTTAGTAGACGGCGCGCAAGCTGATTCAATGACAAGAGCTTTGTAAACAAACCCATTTGTAATCTGTAAAACCAATTTACTGCAGGAAAAAAAATAAACATGTTATTTGCCGGCTTAGGGTCAGTCCGTATAGTGAAAAACTGTGACCTTTGGGCTTGAAAATGCTGCCCTTGGCCTGTGGCCTCGGGCAGCATTTTCAAGCCCTCAGTCACAGTTTTTCACTATACAGACCTCCCAGCCAGCAAATAACATATATATATGTGCGAACTTGCACAGTGAAACCAGAAAATTATAAAACTACAAAAAAAAAAAAAAAAAAAAATACATGAAAGTTTACAGATCGGATTACAGCAGACATGCATGCTCAAGGAAAGGTGTGACTGAGTTTCTCAAACCCTGACCCTGTTGAAGAAACAAATATCTGATATCTTTTCTGCCCTATTTAAGGCTCAATTCCTTTTTTTGTGATCCTGCTTAAATCCAAAATCCAAACTAACTAAATGGTTAAATTTCTGTTATTTGATTTCCTTCTGATTTGATCTCTTAAAGCGTCACTTTTCTTACCACCTGTCTTCATTCATAACATGCAAAATCTTGATATACTGTAGCTAATCTAAGCAGTATGCTGGATGTGTGTTCATTCAAAAGTGGTAGATGGCCTCTCTTAGTCCAGTAATTAATTAATTAATTAATTAATTATTAGATTAAGCACTTTCAGGACTTGTGTTTCCAAGGTTATGGGTTCAAATCTTGCTTATACAGTGGAACCCTGCCTTACAGCCACCCCGTTAATACAGCCATCTCCTTATTACAGCCACTATATTCTAGCCCCAGCAAAACCTCAGTCAGTCATTTTCCTATTTAAAGAATCCCTTTATTAATGGCCGCTCCCTTTATAAGGCCTGATTTTTGTAGCCTGTTGGTGACCGGATTAAGAGGGTTCCCCTGTATTATTTATTCCAGGCTTCCAACATGATAAAAATAAAATTATTTGTCCTTCTTTCTCGTTTCACCAACAAGCTGAGCATTTTGTTCTCTTTCCTTATTTATCATTGTGCAAAACAATTTTGATATAAGTTTTGTAATCTAGCAGCATATATAGGACATGTGTCAGTATAAACCAAATAAATGACCATGAGTGTCTCTAGCTCCAGGGATTTCATTAACGTTTTCAGCAAAAGGGTAACTGGTTTTCACAGATAGACCAAACATTTTGAACTGAACATCTTATTCTTAATAAGAAAAGCTTTTCTCTAGATGGTCAAACCAGGCAGCGAAACCATCCTCACACAAGACAGTCAGCATCTCAGTTTGCCGAATTGCGTTCGTTTCCCCCCGAAAGCCAGTTCACCCAGACCGTAAGTTTGTTTGCTCAGACTGTTAGCTCCATGGTTAAATGAGAAATAAACATGTTTTGTGAAGTTTGGTTTCATAACACCCACAGTGTTGACTTTTTCGCTCATTTGGTTAAAAGAAAGAATTAAACACATCCTTCTTTGAACTTTTAGTCCAGGAGAACAGACTTACAGTCCTGGCAAACTGACAATGTGCAAACTGGCTATCAAGCAAAATGACTGGTTACCAATTTACCTGTTGCTCAGCCGTTAATGAAACCCTTGCAGTTCAGTGGATATGGCATCTGTCCATTGTTTGGGAGGTGATGGGTTTGGATTTTTTTTTTCTTGTTGCATGCTACATGTAAATATGACATCTTACTAAATTACTTCACTACCAAGCTTCAAATTAATTTTTTAACATAATTCATCATTTACCACCATACAGTTTTATTATTTGTGCTTGATGTCATTGTCAGAGTCAGTGCCAATGTGATACACAGTAAGATCATCCAAATAACACAACCTGAGTCAAAAGCCTATGGGCTGGTAACTTTGTTCACCAGTTGATACTACTACAACACTCTACCTACTACAAGACTGAAGATACTTTGTAAATAATGCTGCACCCTGCATTTCCATCAGGGTGAATGTTTTTGTTTGTCCATTATTAACTACTGGTAACTCTTTTACTTTTATAGATGTGTTGTCACCCAGATCTCAACCAGTATATCTTAGATGTACTTCAGACAGCCAAACCCTTACTAGAAAAGGTGCTTGTAATACTAGATAGTGATAAGTTTTATTTTACCTCAGAACAAGTGTGCATGTACATGTACTTATTTGTCGCAAAGTTATTTGAACTAGTAAATTGCACTACCTACCCCTGTAAAACTGCAAACATGTACATGGATGCATATTATGAGAAGTACTAATTAGATACTCTTCCAAATTTTATTGTAATCTTATAGGGTGAAGTTCAGAGAGTAGTCCTGGTGGTTTCCAATAAAGTGAGTCAATTTTAACACATATACTGTATACCAGTGTGTGATTTGATCTTCAGGGGTGCAAAATTTGTAACTATTTTATTGTGAAAAGTAAGAATTTTTGGGTAGTTTGTCACTTTGAAAACCATAAGTGTGTAGCATAAGTTACAATATGCCTGAAATGTTTTTTCCTTTGTATTGGACCCCACATAATTACCCACTTTATTGTAATAATTAATATATAGATTTAGCCAAGCTTAAAATTGGAGCTCCTACAGTGAATTAATAACCTGGTTTGTGCCTGCACCTCAATCGAAAAAAGATCCTTTTCAGCAATCAACTTCAAAAAAAAAAAAAAAAACATGTGACCTTGAAGAGGTCTAAACCTGAACCTGTGTTATGGCCATGTGATATCGGTCAGCAGATACCTGGTTTTGACAAGTGTCAATTGACTGTAATATGGATGTCCAATATCAAAGATGTACTCTGTAAACCATGGCTGTGTGCCTTGGTCGACTTATTGGCTAGAGTATGGCCACCATAAACTTTGTGCAACGTCATGTTGCCACTAGCCATGTTTACCAGAAAAAAAAACAAAACAAAACAAAACAAAACAAAAACAAAACACAACACAACACAACACAACACAACACAACACAACACAACACAACACAACACAACACAACACAACACAACACAACACAACACAACACAACACAACACAACACAACACAACACAACACAACACAACACAACACAACACAAAACAAAACAAAACAAAACAAAACAAAAGTTTTACATGGTTTTCTATTTCTATGTATGTGGTTTGGTTCCTATAGTTATGGTGCTCCACTTGGTGGCCCTTTGGGCTGATGGAGCTCCACTATTATTGTAATAATTTACCTTGGTAGGTGTTGTGGCCTAAAGGTCAGCACATTAGTTGGACTCCATCTTGAGCAGTCTGGCCTCAAGTAGTGGCCGAGAACATTGTGTAAACACATACATGTAGTCTTGATGTCCACAGAAATGTACTTAGGGAATAAAATGATATTTTTTTACAGTATTGAAAAAGGTAGATTATTCTGTAGCCCTTGATAGGGAATACTATAAGTGTGATGTTATTTTTTTTCTCTCTCAGAAATTTATTCCTATTGAGAGATTTGTTTTTGAGATTGGTAACCCAGAAGAATTGTCAGCAACAGGAAGGTTAGGGATGGCATGCCAGAAATTGTTTAGGATACCTGCATTAAGTTGTACTTGTAATCCTGTAATTTAAAGTCATGCAAGTGAGCCTTCCCCTCTCATTGAGCAAATTTAAATGCTTTTAAATGCCAGTAAAACAATAGTTATTGTTAGAAATTATTTCAAGAACTTACTTAGACAGGTGATTGTAAGGTAATTAGTCTTGATAGTTCTTGGACGTTATCAATTCCTCAAAGCTCACGGTTTTTCCTTGAGCTACCCTCTCAGAAAACTGTTCGCTTCTCGGAACAGATGATGTCTGGGGACAAATGGCTGAACATTTTTTCATGCCAAATGGGGGCTATTGTATATTTACGGGTAACAGCCCTGACCTTTAGATTTCAATATTTCCAGCTTCCTAACTACTCATTCACATCGGCATGTATTGTACATGTAGTTTTTTTTTTTTTTTTTAACAAATTACACTCTGTGGAAAAATGTATGTCAATGTTTACAGCAGTCTTATTCAAAATAGACCTCGCTAGTCTTGTTGTCACTAGTGAACCTCTTCTTTAACACCGATTTTCTAAGTGTGTAAACATGTGCAGTTGAACCCCAATATTTCGAACTTTCAGGGGAAACAAAAAATAGTTGGAAAATTGCAGGGGTTTGAAATACCCGATAGTAAATGACTGAAGGGCAATTCGAAGGGAAATGGTTTTGAGTTTGAAATAACAGGGAATTCAAAATAACCGAGTTTGAATTAGTGGGGTCCAACTGCATTACTAGATGACTTTTGTGGAAGTGTAAAAATTATTTTCTTGTTGTACAGTACCACTCAAAAGTAAATAAATAAGTCTCATTTCTCGCGAGACGAGACTCTCGTCTCGAGAGACAAGAGTCTTACCTTGCGAGACGAGAGACTCGTCTCGAGAGACGATAGTCTTGTCTCGAGAGACGATAGTCTTGTCTCGAGAGATGATAGTCTCGTCTCGCGAGACGAGAATCGCGTCTCGCGAGAGGGTGGTAACTTGCTTTTGAGCGGTACAATACAAAAGAATCTCGATCAAGTCTAGAATGTTGCGAGGTCTTAATAAGGCCTTTGTGAAGTAATAAATATGTTATATATAGTGGAATTATCTTCTAATGGTTGGGTACAATTTTCTTTTCTTTGCTTTAGTGAAGACAATTTTTTGTTACACACAGAGAAAACCCTTAGAGGATTCTTGCTCAAGATTAATGCCTGTGATGCCTTGTTAGAACCAATTCCTCCAGGTAAATACAAGCCCTATCAGATTTCTTTAAATATACATTTTACTGTGGGACAATTTTCCCTGTTAACTAATATATCAAGAGTTCCACAAGGCCGGAATAACAGTCATGCTGATGGACAATGTACGTTTATTTCAAGCTTTGTAGAGATAAACAACAGGGGTGCTGTTATCTGAACATCTTGCATTGCTTATTTTTTGACAGGATGTACGTTCTCCATTCTTGTATATACTAAAGAATCGTCGTTCTTAAAACTTCAGGAGGACCGCAAGGTTCAGGTGTGTTGAGAACTTTGATTGCAACACTCTACCTGTGAATTAACAACATGCCTAAAAATCATCAACAACAACTACAACAACAACAACAACAGCATAAACAGCAACTACAACCACCACCACAACAAACAGAATCAGAAACGTTCCAGGGGATTTAGAGACGCTACTGAAAGTATCGTCCCCTTTTAAAGAGGACGAAGGCAAGGGAATCTGTGAGAATCTTGAGCCTGTTTCACAATCAAGATTTAAAGTAGTATAAAATTAGATCAATCTGTTCTATGTGACGTTGCTTGTGTTAGCAGTTGATAACAATTACGAGGAGAAAAAAAATCATTCCTTCTTTCTCGTTGTGACGTTTACTGGTCGATGTGGAGAATGCCGTCTGACCCCTTCCTAACGCAGAGACCACTACGTACATGTACACGTAAAAATGTTGTTGTTGGATGTTTAAAGTGGTCGATGCGCTTACTAACTAGCTAGTTCACAGGCATGTCACTTTAAATACTGAGAGAAGAAATATTTCAAAATAGACATTACAGACTTAAATATCCCAACTGGAGGGAGGCAGACCAGTTGGCTATGTACAAGCATGACCGACGAGTTGAGCTAAGGTTTTTCGAGAAACCACTCCAGCTTAGTGGTCAGAGCGGAACCCGCAACCTCCGGATTTCAAGTCCGGCGCCCTAACCACTCGGCCACGCTGCCCCCACGCTAAACTTTACAATTAGCAAATGAAATCTTGAATGCATAACTTTTTTCCTGTGTGAGATAAAACTAACAGAAGGAAAAATCCTTCTACCAATGAGGATACTTGAAATAATAATAATAGAAAAGATTAAGATGTACTTTATGCGTTGGTAATAACTGTGGAAGAAAAGCTATATACCGGGGGGGGGGGGAACTCCCCTATTAAAAGTTCGGGGATGCTCGTCGTCTCGTTTAAGGGTATAAATCATGGTTTTTGGTCTCATTAAGGGTGTTCATGACGAAACGCTACTAGTTTTAGCTTTCAAAGTATCTTTAAGGGTGCACTTACAGAAATTACAGTAAAAAACGCTCTTATTTCCGTTTTTAGGTTCGATTTCAGTCGGTCTCTGGAGCCCCGTCTGCAAGCGCGGGCTCCTTTCCCGAACAGTGGCCGATGATGGAGCCTGTTCTGTTTTAAGTGGTATCTTTTAGCGGTCAAATAAAACTCGAGTCACACCCAGATTGGTCTTCGTTTATGGGTTTAGTTCAAATTTTCCGACGAGCATCTCCGAACTTTCATGAGGGAGTTCCCCCCCCCCCCCTCTCTTTCTGGGCCATATACACATGAATTATAATTCTATCAAGCTAGTAGCACCTTTGTTGCTGTTATAGGAGTTTCCTTGGGTTCAAGCAGATGAAGGAACTACTTTAAAGGAATCCATTATGATACCTCTTAAGTCAACCACTGCCGGTATTCTAAAGGTAATACAGTATTCACTTTTCTATTTCTACTGTACTGCCAGATGCGGAAAGGGTGACCAGGGTTCCGGTTTCATGTCTCCCATTCTCTTAGTCTGATGTTTCAGGGCTCTTTTTTCGTAAATGGGCCTTGACCAAACTCCTGACTCGATTTTATGTTTTCTTAGATGCAGCTGTTTGTCGAAGAATGTGCTAACAAGATGGAGAAAAGTAGGGAAACAGTGGAAAGCCAGCAGTGTTAGCTGTTTAGACAGTGTTGAGGAAGCCTAAGTATAATATAATGAAGGGAAGATAAAACAGTCATGGTTAAACAGTATGATGAGGCTTTGTGTACAGTACCAAGAAAAAGACGGTGAAGGTATTGCGTTGGCTGGTTTTTAGGACTTCATATTTCGTCTCGTTCAATCGTTTCGGGTCACTTAGTCCAAGGCGAAAAGCGTGGTCCGGGCCATTCGTCTCGGATACACCACCGAAAACAATTTACTGTGAAGGCCTGGGAGAAAGCCGTACAGGAACTAGGCGAGTTGTTGAGCCAATATTTGTTTAGCGTGTTCTTTTTTCATATTTTTTGAAATCGCTGAGTCGAAAAAAGGAGCAAATTATGAAAGATTTTCTACATCGCTTTGTTAAGTTGATGTCGGAAGTTACATGTACGTAAAATCCTCGTTTTTTTTAAGTCTTAAGTAACAACCCAATGCTTAGTTCAAATGGATCAAAACATTCTTGGTTTGGCTATGCAAAATATTGGCGAACAAACTGAGCACAATAGCGTTCATTTGAATGGTCACAAATTAGAGTTTTATCCAGAATCCCAAAGGGTAAAATCTCTTTCATTTTACCGCGTAATATAACAGCATGCTACATTGAAGTACTGCTTAAGAACCCTCGTTTGAGAAGTCACTCATTTGGGTTTTATCCACAGACATAAAAGTCATAACCACTGTATGGTCCTATCGAATCTTTGCTTACGTCGTCGTTTACATTTTTCCTCATTAGCACACGACTTCGCACAGAGAAAGCATCACGCTAGACGCGAATTGACTTCAAAATTTTAACGAGCTGGTAAAACTTAGTAATTGGTGGAATTTTGGCTCTTTGGGTGTAATATTCGAGGAGAAAATGGCTTTCAACAAGTGCAAAATTTCTGGGTGGCCAAAGCGCTAATTCTTTGTACAATTTTGCGTTTTTGAACCCGCGTCGCATAAAAAGTATTTAATACATGGGCTCAAATTCCATGGGACAGTTAATCGTGCTGTGCCCTTTCGATATTCAGAACTAATGTTTTTGTAGCTCCATCAGAAACTGTATCGCTGATTCTTATGAGGCAGATACTGTAAACAGAGATTTTACTATAAATGATAATAATAATAATCAGTACCTCACGGAATTACTCATCAGTTGACTGATGTCCACTCCCACCAATGATATACTTTCAAATGAAAAAAAAAAAAAAAAAAAAATACAACGTAAACTCATTTTCTGCTGAAAACTAAACAGTACAGCGCGAAAATACCGTTTACGTAGCCTGTTTTTAAAAAAATTGCTTCACACTGGGGATTCATCCTCATACACAACTCAGTTTTCATGTACAGTACTGCTTAAAAAAATGTACCGCTTGAAAGTATACATCCTGCTTAAAAGCTGTTGTTACACACTGAGTTTTTTATTATCCTCAGACGTAGAAGCTATCATTTATTATAATCCTACTGCGTCATTTCGCAATAGAGATGAAAGGGAGTACAAGAGGAAGTAGACAAAGAACTTGAGTTTCAGCATCGGTGCTGGTACTCTTTAAATCTTTGGGTAGGGGTTTGCCGCCAACACATTGAAACCCTTTCCCTATACTAGACCATGATCAGCTTGATTTTGTAACGCTGTTCCAGACTAGGCAACAAAAATCCCTACCCTCTCACAGACTAGCTATTTCCATGCAGAACCTTTATGACTTTCGTAGTACAACATATGCTAACTTAACAAATATCTTACCAAAGTCTCTTCCGAATTTCGATTTATTTTATAGAACCCCGGGTAAAACACCCTGTTCTAGACTAAATTATATTTACACTGGCCACTTTTCCGGTAAATTATACCTTATTCTAGACCAAAATTGTTTGATTACTGTACCCTATCCCAAACTGAACCGCCTGAAAACCGTTCCCTTCACAGCGGCACATACCCATTTAGCATATATATGGAGTACACCTGCCCCCGGCCGGGGAATTCAGCCGCTGTATTTACTTTTACTCCTTGCCAACAACTTTTAAACTTCGCGCGCTTTCCTTGTAAATATTTTACGCACAGTAAGCGAGAGAAGTTTGGCTGATGTTTTCTTGTGTCCTTTTGATGGCTGGTTGTGTAGATTGGATTGCTATGAGGGCTAAGAGCCTCGACAGAGAAGATAGTTGTCGACTGAAAGGTTAGGAAAACTATTGGTACTCGTTAGAGCTTTTCTTCGTGCGAGAGTCCAACTCAAACGAAATGTATTCCACTTTGCTGCTCCTTATTTCTGCTTTGTTGGGTTTCGCTTTGCTGATAATTTAACCCTCGGACAAGAAATTCAAGAGCTAGCAAAGTACAGTAAAGTCAGGCTGGCAGTTTTCTTGGGTTTCCATTAACAATGTAGCTAGATTTTGCCTCCCCCTCCCCTCCCTTTGCATGAGATGCTAACCCATCGCAAGCTTACCTCTCTGTATATGGGTAATTCAATCATCCATATACAGACACGTAGAGAGAGACACTACGAATTTTTGGTGTCTTACCCAAGAAAATTTTTTTTTTTTTATTGGAAGACTCATGTACTTTACAATGCTAACATTACTTACAATATTAATATTTTTTAAAAAGTTAATTTCTACATAGCATATATTACGTTACAAATACACAATACTAACATTAAAAAGCTTACAATTTACAACACAGTACTAACATCGACTCAACTTGATACAGTACTAGTTTATGATTATCGCTTACAAAATCTTATTTTACCTACTTACAGTGCATCATATTGCTTGCTTACAAACATTACTTACTACATATGACATTAACCACTTACAAGACGTTGCGTACAATTACTGAATTACTTGCAATATGCTAAATTACTTGCAGTATGCTAAATTACTTGTAATATGTTAAATTACTTGCAATATGCTAAATTACTTACGTACATCACTTACAATACGTCACATTATTTCATTTGCAACCTATTTAACAAATGGTAAACGCCATAGCGTGCACTATTGAGTTATGGATGCACGCGGGAGGTTGCTAAGTACGAAAGAAGCGTAAGAGTCGCACGAGGCGATCGCCTCGTGCGACTCTAGCTTCTTGAGTGCTTAGCAAACCTCCCAAGTGCATCCATAACTCAATAGTGCACGCCATGGCGTTTACCATTTGTTTTATAACATAACATTGAGACATTGGAACAACAGAAGTCCTTTTATTGAGCTACATCACAAAAAAATGTTCGTGTAGTCTTACATGACAAGAGAAAACAAGCGCGGGAAAATTCATTCATGACAACCGACTGCACACCAGTAACTCGATAAAGTTTCATCTTCAGACAACTGTGAAGACAGTTTCGCATTTGTGGCAGAAGAACGTCGGTCATTACTTTGGAAACAATGTCTCAAAAGATTTGCTTTGTAAACATTAGCACACACGTCAGCAGCGTACACCCATGGGCAAATAGTAGACGCTAAATTAACCAATCAGAGCGCGCGCTTTGCAATAGTTATGTTATAATATGTTATATTACTTACGATACGTTATAAAATCTTACTTACCCGAATCACTTGCACTAGGTGGTAACATAATGACTGTAGCACGGTTATCTTTACATTCTCTAGAGCAACACGCACGCACGCATACAGTACAGATACACGACTAAAGCAAAGCAGCCCACGTTTCTTTAAATTGATCAAGTTCTTTGTTTTTAACAGCCAAAGTTCGAAGGATACAGAGTTTGTCTTTTAGGCGCAAAAGAAAACTATCAAAGTCTAAGCCTTTGTAACGCAGCTTTTAAGTAGTCCCATTCAGCTGTGTCAAACGCTATTGGGAAGTCTAAGAAAATGGCAATACCGGGTTTTTCCTCTTGCTTAGTGTGAAACATAACGTCTTGAATTAACCGAACATTCTCGCCTATGAAAAGACCTTTGATATGACCAGTTTGATTACGGTTGATGATTTTTAGAAGAACTTTGTCAAACCTTTTCGCAATTGATTTTGTCAGAATTTTATGATCGATATTAAGCAACGATATGGGTCTGAGATTTTCAAGCAGGCTTTTGTGCTTGTTATTCTTGGGAATTAACGATATGATCCCGCGCCTTTGGCTAATAGGAAGCATTCCGGATTTGAAGGCGTAGTTGAAGCTATCGATTATATCGGTACTGATTTCTGACCAAAAAAAATTGTAAAACTCCGCAGAAAGGCCATCTGTGCTAGGAGATTTAAAATTTTCAAATTCTTTTAGAGCTCTTAGGCATTCATTTTCGGAGACTATGCCTTCACATGATAATTTTTCTTCGTTTAAAGAGGTAATGTTTTCAGTCTCAAAAAAGGTTGGATTAGACTGCGTGTGGGTTTCAGAGGAAATAATGGTCGTGGACAATACTCGCACCTGAACGTTTGATGTGGAGTCCGGCGCACCCGGACACCCAGGCCCACCGCCGCCTGGAATCCTCCAGAGGAAAAAGGATGGAGACTGGTACATTTACCCATAATTCTTAGCACACGAAAGCTTAACGCCCATAAAAACGTGCGGAAAGTTATAGAATCTTCAAATTAGCATACACAGTGCCGTTTAGCACAAGGACAAATATTGCAAAAATATGGCTTTCCTTGTACTTTATGGGCTGTGTAAGGCTCGCGTGGTAATCATCATCATCATCATCATCATCATCATCATCATCATCATCGAGCCAACGCGCATACTTGAAGCGAAAATATGATATTTTGCAATATTAGGGAGTAGTTGAGGGCGATAGAGTTAATTGAGCTACGGTTATCATGCCAACCGTATAAGATTACGTTTTCTGACAGAACTATATGTTGGTGAAAAGTTGTCTGCCACCAGCGAATAAAAAGGTCCCAAACTATCATGGACTCACAGCATGTGATCAGCAAGTGAGGCAATGGCTGGCTTTCTAAGTTACATAAAGGGCATTTATCGAGGTACGTCAAGCTGGCGCGAAACAAACTGGATTGCGTAGGTAAAATGCCGTGGATGATTTCAAGTTGAAACATTATGAGTTTTGCTTCTTTTAAGATACGAAATGGGAGCAAGTAAACATGAATGCTCTCATTAGTAAAACCGTGATTTAGAATTTTGGGTTCTGCTGTCGGTGGTAGGCACCTTTTTTCAAGTAGTTTTGAGTATGCTAATTTTGAGGAGAAATGTTTTGTAGGTGTTGCGGCTCCAGGTGCTTAACTGTTGGTGGGGGTGGCGGTATTGCGGAGAGATGATTTCCCTTTTTTTGGAATGGCATTTATGAGGCCATAGTATACTGTAAACGGGCATTTTACACGAAATTTTTCTTTAAACCCTGTTAGAGACAAAAAATTGAAGTCTGCATTAAGCAGATCTTGGATGTAGATGATGCCTTTTTTATACCATTCGTTAATAAAGATTGTCTTTCCGTCCAACCGAATGTTGCGCTTATTCCAGATTATTGGATCATATACGGGTATTTCTTTGCTGTCAGTTGAAAACTGGAATTCTTGCCGATAACAGAACCGTGCGGTAGAATTCTGGGAGTTGTTCTAAGTTGAGCGTCTTTACGTCGTAGTCGCAATTAATCAGGAAATCAACACCACCAAACTGCCTGACTGCGTAGTTTAGGATGGTTTTCCGCGACGCATCACCACCTTCTATAATGCATTTGATCCAAGCTATTTTCAAAGCGCTCTCCATGATTTCGAAATCAATCATTTTCAAGCCACCGCGTTTCTTTTCTGCGATAATCGTTTTTTTTTTTTTTTCTTAATTTTGGGGGTTTTACCTTCCCAAATAAAACTAAAAATAATTTCTTTAATACTGTTTATAAGCGGCTTCGAGATTGTCAAAAGCGAGGTGCTGTATACAAGTTTGGCTAGACCTAGTGTTTTGACGATGTTTATCCTGCCAATGAGAGTGAGGTTTCTTCTTTTCCAGCTGTGAAGAGTTTGTTTTAGAGTGTACACCTTTTCTTCGAAATTTAGCTTATTAGCAAGTACACGGTCGTACGAGAAGTGAACACCCAGCGCGTAAATTGAGTTTTGGGGCCATTTGAAACCAAAGGGTTTTTCATTGCAATTTCTCCAAGAACCTAGCCACATTGCTTCAGTTTTATGCTTGTTAACTTCTAAGCCGCTGATATTATTAAATTTGTTTAAGAGCCTCAGTAACTGCGAAACGGAATGGAAATCGCGCACCAGCACCTTAGTGTCATCTGCATACTGCGTAATTTTTATTTCTTTCTGGCCCACCCGGATACCTCTAATGGTAGGATCTCTTTGTAGTGCACTAGAGAGAAACTCAATTCCAATAACGAAGAGTAGACCCGACAAAGGACAACCTTGTCTGACACCTTTCTAAAAGAAAAAAGTCAGATGCGTGCCATTATGCAAAACGCAGCTAGATGCATTGTTGTAAATGACGTCAAACCAATTTAGGATGTCAGGACCGAAACTAGGATGAATAAGAAATAGAACGCATTTTGCAATATATCCAGATTTATGGACCCCTGCGCCAAAACTGCCTGAAAGGAATGTGACGTAAATGCAGGTGGGCTTTTAAAAATAAACTGTATAAGGTATCTATTTATATCCATTCTTCTTTCTCGGGGAATTGGTTTGTATGAAAACTGTTTTCCCTTAGATAAAACAGTGTTCTCGGGGCAGCCACGTTCAGTGCAGTGCCTTTATTTCAGTGCAGTTGTGATTACAGTTTGACCAAAATGCTAACCGAGTAGTATAAGGTGATTGCTTTAGTCAAGTTGAGTGCTTAACTCATGATGTCGAGTATAACCAGGAGAAAGATAGGCAAATAGAAGAATGCCTTCATCTTGATGC
Organism: Orbicella faveolata; assembly: GCF_042242905.1. Lineage (NCBI taxonomy): Eukaryota > Metazoa > Cnidaria > Anthozoa > Scleractinia > Merulinidae > Orbicella > Orbicella faveolata. The sequence continues at coordinate 18,304,239 of NW_028301564.1, forward strand.
CCACAGAAGTTGGACTTTTCGGTGCCTGAGTGGTTCCAGGCTGTGTAGAATTAGGTTCGGCTGCAGGGCTGGCGACCACGTCTTTGACTGTTGATGAATGTTCTGTTAGCATTGGGAAGAGGTTCTTGTTGCATTTTTCCTCAGTGCAACATTCAGCCACGCAGCGTGCAAAACATCTTCGTTTGTATGGTTGCCTAACTGGTTGTCTGTATTTTTTTTCTTCATTCAGAACTATTGGGAGTTACGATAAAAGTGTAATTGAGTTGCAACTTAATTAAAAGTAAGGTAACAACTTAAAGGGTCCTAGTCAGCCACACCTTTGGTTTTGTTTACATGCGAGGGTTTGGCTATTACATTTTATTCGGAGTATGTCGAAACGAAGGAAATCACTGTGAAACTACTTAAGGAGGCTGGCAACAGTTTCCAGCACTTTGTTAACAGCTGTACTTTGAAGGATGAATACTACCACTGTGTAACAAGTGATACTACAGTAATGGTATCATACAAATGCCCAATCATTGGTAAACCAGTTGCAATCGTCTATTTTACATAACTGGTCACTATATCAACAATATGACCTGTTTAAAGCACCCTTAATTTTAGCTTAAAGCACTTCTAACTTATAGCTTTTTTTTATTATCGAATTGTAATAAGCATGAAAAGATGCAACTTTTTGCAAAGTTAAAAAAAAATTCTGTGTAGTGGGCTCAGAGCCACTTTAAATTTTCGACAATTTAAGGTGCCTCTGAACCCACTCCACAGACTTTTTTTAAACTTTGCAAAAAGTTGCACCTCATCAATTCGATAATAAAAAAATGGTGGTCACCAAGCTTGTTTTTTGGTTATAAGCGCTCTCGGCGCCGCTTGCTCAATCGCCATAGAGAAAGGTTGTCAATTTAAACTGGTTCCATTCTAAATAATCAAGTAAAGAACTAGTAAATTGAAGAAAACCAAAACATTTTCGGGACGAACTTGAAATCCGCCATGACAGCATAACAACCGCTGACCAAACTCAGGCTCTATGTATAATCACATTCTCGAAACGAGATGCTCAGTCCAGCCCTATATTTTCACAGTTAGACTTAATTAAATTCATGGATCTGGTTAGTATGCAAACTGCCGTTTTTATGTTTCAGTATTACCATAATCTATTACCTAAGATCTTTGACAATTACTTCACATTCATATCATCTAAACATAACTATAATACTAGGCTAGCATCTAAGTCAACATATTATATCGATCAGGTTAGAACTAATTATGGCAAGTTCAATCTACATTTCTCTGGCCCTTCTATCTCGAACAATTTGGATGAAGAGATAAAAAGCTTATCTCTGCGTTTATTTAATCAAAACTTGACTAAGCAATTATAAGTTCTTATGCTCAATGCTAGCTTAGTATTTTTCTTTAAGCTACTATCGCTCTGAATTAAACAATGCTTTGTCAATAACTGGTACTATTAAACAATTAGATTATGAGTAGCCCTCGTCAACTATCACGCATAGAAATCGAGAGCGAATAATCTAACTGTTTTAGTATAAATCTACTAGTCGTTCAAAACCTTATCTAAATCCTATTTACAGGCACTCCGAAAAAGCCAAGAAGCGGCCGTCATTTCGTTAACAAGCGCACACTGCTAGGCTACTCACTATCTATCACAGAATAGATAGTGAGTAGCGTGGCCAATCAGAGAACGCCATTCGTTATAGAAGGCTAGTAGATTTATACTAATACTACTTATATTTCTTTTTATATTTATATCTATCTATTTTTTTTTTTCTCCGTCCTCTTTTCTTTATTTTTCCTACAACCGATTTAAAGCATAATAATCCTTGTAACTACTCAGCTCGTTTAGTTCTTACTATTTTGAGTAGTTTTTTTGCTTATTTGAGTTTAATTTATTTTTTTGCTGTATGATATTCTATGTATTAAGCAAAATAAAATGGTGGTTGTTCTTGTTGTTAAAGCTAAAATTAAGGGTGTTTTTAGCAGGTCGTATTGCTGCTATGGTAACTTATTGTGCCACAAAATTGACAGCAACATGTTTACCATTGATTGAACAGTTTTTTGATACCATGATTTTGGCATCAACCGAGATAGAGTGGTTATAATGACCCATCAAAGTCTGCGTCTTGGAAAGTGCTGGAAACCGTTGCTGTTTCGAGCCACCCCAAGGTTACACAATACCTTAAAAGTGCTACTTTTGTCGAATTTTCCTTTTTAAGCAAAACAAAAAGGTCTCTATAAAATCTAACATTTCCCAAAAAATGAAAGTAACATCTTAAAACGCGCGCGAGTTATTTAGAAAAAAGTTTTCGCAGTTGTGTTTTCGAATTAATTCGCTCTTCCATGCTACCTATCATTCCTTATTGAGTTTATTAAATGTGCTAAAAAGTCCTTGGGCATTGAAAAAATTGAAGCTAGGTCGTCAGGTCTAGGTCCCAGGGATCATGTATACTCGTACCCGTGCTCTTGCCAAGTTTTTTTCTCTTGGTTTTTCCCATTTCTCACGAGTGGTAAAGACGGCTCTATAAGGGATGGACCATTAGAAAAGTGATGAGGGTGGGGGTGGGGAAAAATAAAGCAAAAAACTCATGCAAGGGAGGGTGACTGAAAAAAAATTCGTGCAAAGAAGAAGTGAAGAAAAAACAATTTCTGCAGAGTGAATTGCACTGTCGGGTTTACAAACTGTACTCGCCTGAAAGGCACCTTGGCAGCCACTTCATACTGCAGTTTTAATTTCTTGGTCCTGGTTTTCTATACAGTTAGGAAAACAGGCATTTTTTCCTTTCAAGGCCGATACATTTTGTGAGCAGCAACCTCCTCATGCACACTGGTAGCCAAATTACCCTTGCAGAAAAACCCTTATGGATAAACAGCCATCCTGCTTGATTCGTTTGCACTTTTAAAGCAAGCACATACCGTGTTTTGAAAGCCTCGACATATGGGAATGATTTCACAACTGACATGAATAAATGACGATTGTGGACACAGATGTGCACACCCATGGCGAACTGTAACACTTACCCTAAGATGGCCGCTAAGATCAACGTTGGACAAAAGTCGTAATCAAAGACATTAATTTAGGTTTTAACACAACTGATGTGTTTAATATAGGCTGTTCAAATCTATTTTAGGTTTTTGACAAAGTAAACGATGCATTATCATTGAAGTCCAAGCGATGCATTAAATTTATCGGCTGAGAATCGTGGAAAACGCACCAATTAAGCTTCAATTTCGCAAAATTTTCTGGGGGCCATGCTCCCCAGACCCCCATTGGGGAATAAGCCCTTTGGCCCCATATTTGGTGCTGGATGGCCACTCAGAGCTTCCTAGCTAAAACCTTGATTCACTGCCGGCCAAGAATGAATTTTATTACAAGGGGAATGAATGAATAAAATTGAAGATATGTCTCTATATATACATCAAACAAAACGTGCAATGCAGCCCCATCAGTTCTGATTCTTGGTTATGTTTCTCCCGGAGTATAATTTTGACAGTAAAGCAAAACGACTCTGTGAAAGATAAAAATTATTTGTTTGAAGCCTGTTTCAGGCAGTCCGATTGTGGCTAGTGTCAAGATTGAGATTGTTTCAGTAGAATATCCCCCTCCCCCCCTAGAAAATCGTGCAGGGAACTTGACCCCGAAAAAAAAAAAAAAAACTCCTGGAGAGGCAGTGGACGTGAAAAAAAAATACCTGCAAGCTGAAAGAGTCCTACCCTCACCCCCATCACTTTTCTAATGGTCTGCGCCTAAACGCACGCTGAAGTTCAACGAGGAGAACGAGACTGTTACACTATTATCATATTGCCTTGGAATTCCTGCGAAAGTCATTTCGATCGCTGTGAACGCAGGCGTGCCGTGATTTCATTGGCTGGCGTCATATTCTGTTCACATAAATCCGAGTAAAGGCGTCACATGTTCACAACTTTTCAAACGGCGATAACTCGGAATAGTTTTCCGCGAGAATATCATTCCCTAAGCTTCGAGGAACAAATCTGGCGGATTTTTTATATCATGGATATTTATCTTGTGACGGCCGCGAACGCAAGACGGTCGGCAAATTTTTCCATGCTATAACTTTACGGGTCTATAAAAAGATAACCAATAAGAATACAGGAAAACCCCAACACACTTTGAGAGATTGACGCTTGCTTATTAACACTGTGCAGTACTGCTACATGGCTGATTTCTAAATATAATATGTTATAAAAACAATAAGTAAAACTCTTCTTAAAAATATAACGTGCATATCACTTCTTGTTGAACTACTCATTGCATCTAATTAAAAACTGAGTTAAACATCAAAGATCAGAGAACTTGCACCATCGACTTTCACTTCAGTGTAATCTCACTAATAATATCACTCAGAACTTTTACAGCCACGATAAAAGTTAGACATTTTGAATTGTCCTACGATGATTGAGGTTCATGTTTATGTTTGAGAAAATCCTTCCGCATGACTCGTACCAAGGATCGCAAAAGCATTTCACGACCGCCAGCCAGATCTTCCCCATAAGCCCCAGTGGAATAAGCCACAGACGGACAAATGGAGCGATAACCCAAATCATGACGAAGCTCAGGGCTCCACAGAAGAGGCCGTAAAGAAAGGCCAAAAGACCGCCAAAAACAATGGTATACAACGAGTACGTGAAGTAGACAGTGTTGTCAAAAACAAGTTTGGTAAACTGGTAAGAGCACTTAGGACTATGGATTGCTGATGGCTCGGAGATCACATCTGGATAGGCAACCTGCCGAAGAAGAAGAAACCACCGGTAATTAATCTAAGACATACAGCTCTGACTAACTCACTCACTCATCCGCTCATAACATAGCCCAGACCCGTTGACTAAGAGGTATTTTCTTCCAAAAAAATAATAACTAATAACTAAAATGTGGATGCCGTTGAAGGGATGATGCGTATGATTTCGTGGACTGATATACTTTTGTGGCCTTGAAATGAGAAGGGTTTTCTTTTGGGAACTTGAAATGCATTTGTTTTACCAGTACAAGCATAGAGTAATGGCGCTGTCATTGTATTTCTTTTCCACATTTCTATCGACTGGAAATCACTAATTTCCATTATTTGCAATTTTCGCAATAAAATGACGACTGCCACGCAATGAACTGGCTGTGAAGGCCAATCTGGAGCTATCTGCAGTTTGTCTTTCGACTATACAATCCCAAAAGAAGAAATGAATTATGCCAAGCTCATTTTGCTTTTAAAAGGCTTAAACTCGTTCACAAACGTGAAAATAAAATAGAAGCGACAAATTGATGTTGTTACAGACAGGGAAAAAACGAGAGGCTTTGTCTAAAGAGCTCAAATTTCACATGCTGAATAACATTCGGTTGTCTCAAGAAGAACGGCGTTTCATCAGGGCCTAAAAGCAGAGAATATATATAATCCAACAAGTGAATTCCATCTAGAGCAGAACGCTTAGAGATCGACGCCGCGCTTCTTCCCTGCTTTTTACGCGCTGCGCCCCAAGAACTGAACGCTTGGCTCTCGCGACTTCTCCTTTGCACGTGCCGCTGAGCACGAGAACCAATCCATTTGATGCATCGTTCACTCGGCCCAATTACGTTTTTTTGATTTTCGGTTAAATTAAATGACTTATATAAGTAGTTGTAAAATTATGAACTCTGAAAAAGCGTTAAACAGATTGCAAAAGGAGCTACAGGAACAAAGTGAAGTTCTGAAATGATTGGAGTTATCCCAGCGCTGTTTAGCTACAAAATAGTTATGATTAATAGGGACTTAAGAGGTCTTAAACCCCGAGGAGTCGACAGCGCAGAGCAGAAAATAAATTTACGTTTCACCTTCAAATTTCGCAAGTTTTTGCGGTCTCAGAACTTGCTCAAGCTAAATATGTAATGCTAGCGTTCAGTCTCGGATGAAAATACTACTAAGGGACTGTGCAATATTACCTGGAAAGGAGGGGGGAGCTGGGAAATGGGTAAAATATGCCTCAAAACTAAGTCATACCCCCTCTCATTAAGCAAAAAATAATTTCAACACCCCCCCTCACATAATGATAATATTAAGGCTACCCCCCCCCCTTTTGGAAGAAAGTCTGCTCCCACTGATTCCCTCATACCTAGTTTACTTGTTGGAGTTCTTCCTCCGGTACAAATATCACTTCAAATGACTTTTCGACGTGTCGAAGAGTCCTTTGAAGAGTCATCAGAATCACTGGACTCTGAGCTTGTGTCGTGTTCGCATGAATTGGGAGATTCCTCATCTTTTTACAGCATCTCTGGTACTAAGGTTCCCGCGTTATCTTAAGACCTTTTTGCTTTAGATACATTTTCAACTACTTGTTGGTAAGCACTTTTACATCTGTTTCAATTGTCCAAGAAATAAGCGAAAGAGAGTTCTTTTCTCTCACTCTTTTTTTGGCTTTTGCATCGAGGAACTCAAGGTGCTGTACATAACTTTTACATGCAGTCTCGTCCACGTTGTATTGGGAACATTCTTCTGGCAAAGACCTTTCTTCAGAAGAGGGCAATTTTCCCTCGTTGAACAATCTCTTTAATTAAATTTTACATCCAGCCCCCTTTCTCTCTTGTTGTAATTTTCTCCCGTGTCCACCCCCCCTCTAATTTTCCAACGCCCCCCTCCAGGTAATTAATACACAGTCCCAGCCGTTGTCCTCGTTGTCCAAACTACGCAGGACTTCGTCATTCCACGTTGATGTTTTGCAAGGGTTACCATGCGTGCAGGGTCACTACATATGAATTTTAGGTAAGTCGAGAAAGAGGAAAGCGAAATGTACAAAGATTCATGACGCACGTGCACAGCCACTGTTAAAGAGGACGGGGTGGGGGAGGAGGAAGAGAATTCGGGAAAAAAAAAAAATGGAAGAGTCGGGGAAGGGAGGGGAAAAAGGAACCTTCCCTTTCCCGAATTCTCTTAGAAAATAATGACAAACGCGTGATTGTGAACAGCTCACAAGTTTGTCTCGTCATTCGAGAGTGACTCTTGAACTCGTCAGGAAAATAAAGTAGTCGCGGACTCGATTTAAATTCCTACGCAGGTAAGAGCTGTAGCTACAATGAGAAAGGTTATATCGTTGTCCTCATCGAAATACCACGTGTAACTGACATCGGCTAGCTAAGAGTTCGCAATTTTTTCCCCAACCGGAAATACTATCCTTCAAATGAAATATTCGGAAGTTAAAACTGGAATATTTGGTCGAATGGAAAGCTATCGTTCTGCTTATTAACCGCGCGGCCATGGGCCGAGCGCGGTTCATGGTTTAGCCGTGGTTTCTTTTCTTTTTTTTCTTTTCTTAGATTTGTCGAAGACCAGACCCAAACTTCCACTCGGCCAAATTTTGAGTCACGCAACCTGTGATGTTTACTCGCCAAAAGCTGTTGAAACATTAATACAAGGACAATGTTGCGGATATTGTTTTCTTTATTGTGTATGAACTATATTTTCTTTTGGTTTTATCGAAGCGTTGCATTCAAAGGGAATAATTGCCAACGAGCCAGCCGAGCGAAGAACGCGAGGCTGGCGAGGCGGCAGCATTATAGAGCCGCGCGAGGTTGAGGCAGGCGGAAAAAATCTCGAGTGATCCAGAGAGATGTAAGTAATGTAAGATTTTATGACGTAATCCCAAAGAGACCTATTGTCCTCCAATGGACCAATCGTAGTGCGTTAACTTGGAATGGACCAATCATAGTGCGTTTAGAATAAGTGGGTGTACTTTAGTTAAGTACCATTGTGGGAAATTGATCGAGAAGCCCAACCATCGGCCAGCGAGCCACAAGAGTTGTCTGATTCGATCTGGCCGGCGTGCCAAACTCGGCCAGCGTGCCAAAACAATCAAATCGTTAACCAGTTGAAAACGCCAGCGAGCAATAGAGCAATCAAACCAACTAATAAAGTCAAAGACAATAAAACACTAAATTCAGTCAAAAACAAACTCGAACGACCAGCGTGCCAAGCATTAAAAGAAAATTGTATACCAAATCAAAATCTTAGAACTTGAGAGTACATTCCTCCGTTGTCGAGCTTGTCACGTGTTTTTCGAACCACATTATGGTACAAACTAAAGTGCAAGGTACACGCAGAACATGTAAAACTTACAAGAGCTCAGATAAAATGATTTATGTATTGTTTATGTTGTTATATTTTCACGATCATACTACCAACAATGATTTGTCTAATTTTGGGAGTATGTGTCAAAATGTCAGGGTCGTCGTTTTCAAATTCAAAGGGAGATATTTGTCAAGGCGCATGGCTTATCCTTCTAATGGTAGTTTCAATCCGTTCCTCATTTCGAGCAAGGAAGCACACATAGTGAATGGAAACATAAATAGAGAAACTGTTAAAGTCTTGGACGACAAAGAGCATGCGATACGTGATAGCACTGATAGTATTTGTGCACACGAGGGGTCACATGTGAGAGATCATTTCCGTAATTATTGTTTAATCAGTGTAGGGAAATTCTCTTGTGCAGTTGATTGCTTCCTCGAACTATGTTTTTTAGTTTTCAGAAATCATCTTCAAAACATTACATGCAATGAGTTTTTTCGTGTTGTATATGAGTCATGCATCCGAAGGCAAAATCTTGGTGCTGTTGAGGTTGTGCGAGAGCTTGTATGGTCACTCGTAAGAGATCATTGTGAATCATTTTTTGCAATGACAGCTGATGCTGTTTTTAGTGATATTTTTACGGTGCGGACAGTTGGAGATTTAACTGATGACCTGAAATCACTATTTCTTGTTCAACAATGTAATTAAACTTGTTGCACCCTATGTAACAATCAAATAGTGAAAACTACAAGTACAATTGTATTGTATATTACTTGCCCAGGTATTTTGCCCACTGATTTTGAAAACTGTGTTTCAGAAGCTTCTCTACCTAATAGCAGACCAATTTTTTGTGATTTATGCCAAAAGCATTCTGGTGATGTTTCAGTTTTGCAACATTTTGTCACCATGCCGAAATTTTTATTCATTGAATTGTCATCAACCTGTATTGATCAAATTGTTTTCCCTGCAAGTATGGAAGTCTTAGGTAGTTTTTATTTATTGAAGACTACTGTGCGCTGTGCAAACCACCATTTCACACAAAAATTAAAAGCACAGAAAGTGTGTTTCCTACTTTATATTCGTTAACTGTATGAAATCTATTTTAGCTCCTGTAAAAAGCCTATTTTATTGGCACAAAATTCCTATATTTTGAACTTGAACAGCCTATTTTCCTGAGATTTTCCAAAAATTGGCTGGGAGACCTGTTAGTTTACCCATAAGAAACAATACTATCTTGTGAACCTTGCACAAGTAAGAAGTATTTTTCATATGACAGGTTTAGCAACATTTAACAAAACATAGTTTACAAAACGCATGTGCTTCAAATAACACTACCGTTATATTCTTGAAGGTTAACTACAAACTCTGCGGACATTCTAAGAGAAATTCATTTTCTTGTTTAGCTGTCACTGATAATATGAATAAAATGAAACTTTCACTGTTCAATAAAAGTTCTATAAAAATCTATAGTATTTATCTCCGTTACTTATACTGTAATACAATTTATAACGAGTAAACATTAAATACCATACAAAAATGGTAAGGAACAACACCCTTCCTAAATTTAAAAGGTACGTTAATATGAAAGGAAATATGGGTAATGTTCAAATTGCGCAAGTTTCCATTTGCTCGTTGGCACTGTACCGGTAGGTATGACTAGTAAATAAGCTAAAAAAAAAAGGTAGTACGTCAGCCATGGAATGCGTTGACGTTGCAGCTTTCACTTTCGCTACGTGACCAATAAGATCGTGTTTACTTTGCAAGTTTATTTCGCGAGAAGCGACGGTCATCAATTTATTTGCAATTTTGCAAGTATTTTTTGTGGTTTTAGGCAAATGAAGTAAATTCTTTGGATATTTCATCGCAGCGAGCTCATAAATCGGAAGGAAAATGAAATATTTCCAAGCCAAGCAAAGAACATGTCAGAACATGCAAGGACTACGTCATTGGTAGGGAAATAACCACGATACTAAAGATAGCCGTGGTAACGCAATTCTTGAATTATGTGACTCGTGTGACTTCTTTGCTAGTCCTTTACTCGAGGGAAAAAACAATTAAATTTATTCGTGACTTTTAAGGAAGAAAGCTGTTGTTAATAGTGTTCGACTTCGTATCTTCATGCCCATACATATCCCGAAGAAAGTTCCAGATTAAGACTACTACGTCATCGGAGATTTCACAAACGTCCTCTTTCCCGGCCGACACTTTCGCGGGAAAAAAAATCAAAAACCCGGCGCTCGTCAAAAATATGTTTTTTCCCTAGAAATTCAGCTCGTAATATGTATAAATTTATATTCGTTTGAATCGTCGATGAAATGACCTTTTCCGGATATTTTTTTCTTCAGGGTCAGCAAAAATCTCAGATTACATAGTCACGCCGAACCCACGCTTTGCAAAAAATATCTTCAAAACCCTGACTTCGAAGCGATATATCACTTTAGCGTTAATAGCTACCTCATATCGGCAGTAGTAAAATCTATTCCTTAACAATCCAGCTTCATCATATTGAAATGTCAACGAAATCGAACAAAACGAGAACTAAATATAATTGCATTTTTTTTTTGTCACCTCGCTTCATTGCTTGAGTCAACAAAGGAAGCGACAGTCACCTATAGCAACGCAAACACAGGAACATAACACGAACCGACGTTTCGGTCAAAAAAATCCAGGATTATTGCCTAAGAGCTGAAAATTGAATAGCAAAATCTTTTTCGAACTTTTCTAAGCTTATTTAGACGAAAAAATGACCTCGGCGGGCTCCAAAAGAGAACGAAACAAAAAACAGAACGAGACAGTGCAAAAATAATTTATTCAATTCGTTCACCGCGTGGTCTTCGATACGTTCAAGTTACGAAAAGCTTACTTCTGGATAATTTCAGCCTTACAAACCAGCAACTGGTCCCAACTTACTTTTTGTAGCGTTAGAAATGTCCTGACTTCCATCTCCGAAAGATTTGGCCGCAATTTTTGAGCAAATAAACATTTCGCAGACGGCAACCACCATTACGGTGGCTTGCATACTAATTCGCTAACTTTAGGTTCAAAACCGATTTTTTTTTTTTTTTTTTTTTTTTTTTTCGTTTTGTTTTTTCATCGGGTCACTCATGACCCATATTATGACATGCGCCGGAAGTAATTACGTCATCGGAGATTTCACAACGGCTACGACTGATGGTGCAATAATACAGGTTGTGTTGATCAAGTGATGTGTTGTCTACAGTAATCAATGAATCATCAAGGACTGCTTTGGAATGTGCATTGCACTGCCACCGACTGTAGTGCTACCAAAACAGTTAACTTTTAAAAGCGCGGTTGTAAGATCTAAAAGATCTTCTTGTTAACACTTTTGCTTGGCGGCGTTCTCGTTGCCGTTGCCGTCATTTGCTAAAGGTCGTTCGTACCCTCTAACAGAGACAACGTCCATGAGTTTCGATTGAGGAATTCAGTAATAAACTGGATGTTATGAATCGAACGCAATCTTTACAGTTCGCATATTTTCCGTATCAAATATCAGCAACCATTTGACTGCTTCAGTGGAGTTCAGCAGAGTTCAGCACTGAGATCCATTGGCACTAGCGAAATAATTTATCCTTACCTTCAGATAAGCATTGTAGTTCTGCGGATCCCTGTCCTCGGTTTCCGTAAGGATCGGATGGTCTTCCATGCTTTTCTCTGGATTAAACTTTTCTTCCCTCGTTCGTGCTGTATATTAAAAAGGTCTCGCGATATGGAAAGGTCACCTGTATAGAAAATAATATCACTTTGACCAATGAGAGAGGAAGAGACGGCTGAGACTGTTACCCGCTGTCACGGACTACCACCAAGTCACCGGTGTGACAACCTCATGGTATTCCCCATGGTTTTTATTGTTCTTGTTGTGTCAAAGTTTCTTACCAAAGGCCTATTGCATTTTAATTCCAACACCTCTATTATTTGATCTTTCCTTCTCATATAAGTTTCTAATGTCTCCTAATGTTCGTGCACCGCCTTCGTTGATCGGCTGTGACTAGCTGGGACTTCCGCTCTTCCCAGAAAAAGTTACTATCCTTCCGCTGACCAACAACAGCGAAGCGCCTTCATACAACGAAGACGGTTCCAAGAATTTGCATGATTTCAAATAGGAGACGTTTTCTATTTTGTCGACCATAACACTGAAGAACTTGAAGAGAGTCCTAGTTTTTGCGTTAACAGATGGGAGCAGAACAAAGCACACGACGCGATCCTCCATATTTTTTAAACACCAACGCGTTAGAAGTCGTCCTTTCTCAAAACAGAAGTGCATCACAAGGCTGTCGACGATCGATTCGTCCATCCGTGAGCGAGTTCTCAGACAACCCTGAGAAATACCCCGACTTCATGTTGGTCTTGGTCCTTTCTACAGGAAAGATGGAGGTGATGACCATACTAGAAGCTCGCTCTAAGGCGGCGAAGGTGAAAATTGTTGCCACTTCAAATGAATTTGGGAGCTCAGACAACTCTAGCTTCTTTCGGTAGTCGTCCGATGACGACACAATTTTGTATTTTGACGCCGCTACAGGAAGACTTGGGACCTGTAAGAAAGAGGACCAGCATCGATATATGAGAGATGGGGTAATTTGGCTGGGGTAGAGCGACAGAGTTGGATTCAGGTTTTTACGGAGCTCTAGGAGAGACTTCATGTCGTCTCATGGAGGCAGAATGTTGACTCCCACAGCTTTTTATTCTTTCAGTCTCAACCAGTGATTCCAAGTCCAGTAGCGTGCATCCGCTGCAATTTACTACATAGTCACGTATCTTATATAATTAGGCCAATGAATGCAATTCTTTCAATGAAAACTGCACTGATAAACGCATTGGACGATGTTTAATTAACAAGGGCAACGGAACGTTCGGTTTCTAAGGAGGAAGGATTTGTGAATAAGTCTAATTTGCTACCCGTTTGCAACTCTTTTTACTTAACCACAATTAGTGCTGCACTACGCCGGACACCACACCAGACACCACACTTCAACTGTGGTCGTGCTGGCATGTGGGAAACAGTATTGCCGTATTACTCGGACGTCGTCATATTTAAACTTAAACAAACAAACAACAACAACAACAACAACAGCAACAACAAAAAATCACCTATTCTTTTGTTATTTCAGTTGCATCAGATATAAGACACTCAAAAAACTTGAATTTTTAGCTCGGCAAGGTTCTTCCTTTTGAAATAGTGTCCGTTTGAATTTCCAAGCTTTTGCGTTACGTTACATTAAAACAGTGGCCCGAGAAGACTTTGGCGAAGGTGGAAAGATGCACGCCTTTCCAGTCAATATTCAAACAACCTTAATATGCAATACATCCATTACATTTCTGTGCCATATTTTTTATTTCCTTTCTGTGTATTTTTTTATTTTGCTTCTTTATTTTTCATTTTGCTTCTATATTTTTGTCTCTTCCTTTTAATTTATATATGCGTGTTTAGCTCATCTATTGTTTATTTTGTTCCCTTTATTTTATATGCGTTCTATATTTTTTTATATTTATTCCATATTTTTTTCGTTCCGAGTGAGATTTTTTATTCTCTTTCTAATTAGTATGCAACGCGTGATCACATGACCGCGATGCACTTTTCCGCCAGTTTCAAAAGCAAAATGCTAACTGCCAACCGTGCAGATACAGTGTTGGAGCTCTTCATCAAGGGAGTACAAGAGTTTGGCTTACCTTCAAGAGCAAATAGCGATCATGGACTGGAAAATGTTGGAGTGGCACAGTACATGTTGGAAAATAGAGGACTGGACAGAGGAAATATCATAACGGGAAGCTCTGTCCACAACTGCCGTGTTGAGCGCGCTCATAGAGATGTCTACGCTGGTGTCCTTGGTCACTTTGCCAATATCTTTAGCGGTATGGAAGACATGGGTCTTCTTGACCGGTAAAACGAAGTACATTTATTTTCATTGCACTTTATCTACATACCAAGTATAAATAGGGCATTGCAACACTTTACTGGTCAATGGAACAATCACCCTGTCTCAAGTAAACATCAATTATCTCCCCTACAAATTTTCGCCTCTGGGATTATGGAGAACATACACTCTGGATACTCTGGAGTTGAGAGTATTCAACATCCAAGTGAAATTCCATTGTATGGGTTTGATCCAGATGGACCTTTCCCGTTAGACGACGACGATTACCAGGTCTCAATACCAGCAGTTGATGTTAAGCTCACATCACAACAACTGCATATTTTGGAAGTCTCCTGACACCCTTTGAATGACGATTGGTGAACATGGTAGAACTCTATATGTGAGATAGACATCCTTGGGAATCATTTCAACATATAAGAACATATAATTTCAACATATAAGAAGCTTTGCTGAGATAAGGCCGTTTTGGTGATAGCTATGTTTCAAAACAGGTGTTCCCAGCATCCACCTAACCGGAAATCCGTTGTTTAGAGAGTGAAAATGGGGCCACCTTGAGAATTAAGATCAATTAACGCCTATCAAGCTGGCATCACTAAATTCTAATTGTAAAACGAGGAATATTAATTGCGTAAAGTCATGTTTTTTTTGTTTTTTTGTTTTTTGTTTGTTTGTTTGTTTGTTTTTTTTTGTGAGGATTGATTGCCTGGGTAGCATAATTCACTCTAAGAGTGAAACATGGAACAAGAGACATTCTGCTAGAAAATTGTAGAGAGTTCTTTACTCTTGCTTCCCATTTACGGTTAATCGTAGACTACCAACTTCGATGACGGATTGAAAACGTAAACAGTGCGAAATTTATTACTTTGCCTTCAAATTTTATCTATCAGAATAGAACACAACGAATGCAACTTAACCCTTACAACAGTCAGGAAAAAAGTACATTAAAATCTCAATATAGTTCTAAACAGCTGCGTTCGCTTTAAAATGTCAACTTTAAACAGATAACAAGCTTGATACTACAAGAAGCCATTTATTTTAATAGCTAATGATTTCCCAGTATGATGTACAGGAATCGGTGCACAAATAATTTGTGCACTGTTGTTACATGTTTTAAAACTGTAAATACCCATCAAAGGCAGAAAACACAATTCATATATGAAAAATGAAATTATCAGTCTGTTCTAAATCAGCTTGCCACCATAATGGTCTTCTTTTCTATTGCTGAAAATTGAATAAATAAGAAAAATAGCAGATACACTGTGGTCTTTTCTATTTTGCAGTCGGTAACCACGTCAAGAAATTTGGTTCAAATTTTTAATCAAGGATTTAGCTTTCCGTCTGAATCAAACTTAAAACGTTTATTTGTGTCCGACACATTGTATTGACTGTAGTTTAATGCGTGTTCTTATGAGTCCGGGCTCACAAAGATGTTACAATTACTGGGAATGCGTTCTTATGATAAGCATTAAATAATGCCAAAATGGGGCATTTTCAATGCCTCATTGCTCCTTAATGAGCATGGGCACCCCCCTTTTTTATTTCAAAATTGAAGTTATCATATGACAAATATTCAGTGGACAAAGTTTGAACAAAAATCTATTGTCACTTTTATTTCAGAGGAATTACCTTAACTCAGACCCACTGATAAACCTTACAAGCTTTGATAATTTCTGAGGTGTGTCAAGGCCCTTAATATACCGTCTAAGAAACTTAAGGCTATCCCTTTCGCCATCACTTTCAGGGTTTGCCTCTAGGCAACTAAGAATTTTGCTCGTGGATGGTATTAACAATTAATTCATACCTTTTGGAAAGTGCTGCAAAAT